>NC_060125.1:208047681-208350711 GCF_021461395.2 Schistocerca americana | reverse complement strand
TCAGCAACTCTCGGTCCTCGTGGCAAAACAGCATCCTCATTGCTCATATTAGTTATTGTAACCGGGACTTTTGCGACATTCTGTCTCACCATTACAGCGACACCTACACTAGTATCCAGTAACCACTTTTCCCGGATTGCTGAATTAATGACAAAGTTCGTTCCTTGCATTGGGGTGACTTAACTACAACGTACTCTTTCCTGCTCCTTTCGGAATTTTCTAAGGCTCATCAATTTGAACATCGACTCGGACATTTAGAACTGATGAACTGATGCATCGATTGGGCGGTCCATTCGCACGACGTTAGTATTGCTGCTACTTTGAGTACGATGTGAAGAACGATTTAGTTTGTCGTTGCTACTGCCTAGTCTGACCTTTGTTTCTGCGACAAATCTCTCTGCCTCGTTAGCGGACAAGAAATCAAATCCAAGTACACCGTCATAGTGCGTTTCGTTATTTGAAACTACTTGCACCCTTGCTGTGTATTTATCCTTATCTTTATTTTCACCTTCATGTTGGCCTCGGCCAAGAATTAATACTACGTCAACTTCTTCATCGTTAAGTAGCTTTCCTCCGTTTGACCCTCGTACTTTTAACAGCAGCGGTTTCAATTTATTTCGTTTATCCATGCAACACCACATTAATGAGGTCTGTGCTCCAGTGTCAGCAAGTAGTTTGATGATTCTACCACCATATACAGCACTTATAGCACCTATCACGAAGGCATTTTCGGTCTTGTTTCCGCTGGAACTAGCAGGAATCACTGTCTCTGGCAAGGGGCGGACGGAGTGGTGGGCCGTACGTCCCCGTACTCGTTTAAAGATCTGGCAGATTGTCTGTTGTTCGCATTACCTTTCTTCTTGCTTCGACAATCTTTCGAAACATGACCCTGCATCCCGCAATAATAGCAAATTCGATTCTCTTTACAATCCTTACGCTTTTGACCCAGCTTATTGCATCTGTAGCATTGTAATGTTGTGTTGAAAACTCTGCATTCTTGTTTCTGCATCACATTCCGTCGTCTTAGTGCTTCAGCAAAACCAACAGCTGAGTCTACTGCTTCCTGAAACGTTTTACATCGTGCCAGTCGAACAGCTTTCCATACTACCCCTCCCCCCCCTCCCCCACCCGTGCAACCCATGAATGAATGAATGTGTCCAAGGCTCTCCGGTCGGCTTCGAACAACTGAATGCGATTTTCATCTTGTACTAACACGTACGTTTGAGCGTTGGTGTTTCGAATTCTGTCGGCAAACTACTCGATAGATTCGTCTCATCGCATTCGCAAACTGTGAAGCTGCTCTCTGTAAAATCTGATCGCATTTTTACGTTTAAGTCTCTGAACAACAACCGTTCTAAACTCATTGTAATGTTCTGTTTTCACGCAAGTAGGCTCCGCGCTAATGAAATCTGGTGCTGCTCCCTGAATTCTTAATTTGGCAAGCACTAGCTTATAGGAATCTGTTCATAATCCTAACAGGGCGTCACCTTCAAGTTTACGAAGAAACACCTTCACAATATGTTCGGGTTTCCCGCTAAACACTGCTACCGTAATTTTGGCAATAATGAAAAATTCTTTATTGTAGTTGTGCCCGTACTGTATCAACTATCATTTGACAAGTCTTTCGGAATGTTACGCTCACTTCTTCCTGCTTTTAACAACCGAATCTCTCCCTGCAGTTTATTAGCAACAGTTTGTAGATCGACAACGTTCTCTGACTGGATTGCGACATTTCGTCTAATTTAACGCCAATGAGTCACTCAAATGTAAAATAAAAATCCATAACTGCCTTTTGTATTCTAGCCATACTGGAGTAGACCAACCTGAATTCCAGGGTTGGATGTTCCCGCATAGTCGAAAGATGTTCATGCTGCTGCTGCCTGAAGTTCGCGTTGTGCTGCACCACTTCAGGACTGTAGATGCTGACGCCACTTCTATAAGGGGGTTGTTTGTGTTGTTGCCCCGGATGATGATTGCACGAATGTTTTGTGAGGATTTGTAAGCAGTGGGTCCTTGAGGTACGGCAATGCGCGAACGCGAGATGTAAGTTTAAACAGTTTTATTAACAAAGGCGGATAATAAAACACGCACGCTACGCGTACCCATCATCACTTTGTTTGACATCCTAACACTGGCTAATTATGGTCGTGTCAGAAGGCTACCTGGTGAGCTAAGAAAAGAGACATATTCGCGCCTGAGTTAATACCACGCTCTGCGGACGTCGGCCAGTGCCGTATTCTCGGCATGGCACTCCGCCCGGACACGCGTGTGCTGACCAAGCAAATTATCTGCATTCCAGATAGGCAGGCTGGCGAGTGTATGTTACATACTGTATGGCTGCGAGCAACCCGCAGACCCTTACATTGTCATTAACTGCATTCGCAGTCAGCGAATTATACTTTTCGTACCAGGCTGTCTGAAAACTGCGTTTTTGTTTAGCTTCACTTAAAACTACAGTGAGTATAGGAGTATGTCGTTTGTCCTTCAGTGCACACTTTTTTCCGTACGTCAATGTCGAAAAAGATGTTTTTAATAAAAATTCTATAAGGTGATAGAGGAACAAACCCTGGTAGCAGTTACTTCTGTAAAATATCTGGGAGTATGCGTACGGAACGATTGGAAGTAGAATGATCATATAAAACTAATTGTTGGTAAGGCGGGTGCTAGGTTGAGACTCATTGGGAGAGTCCTTAGAAAATGTAGTCCATCAACAAAGGAGGTGGCTTACAAAACACTCGTTCGTCCGATACTTGAGTATTGCTCATCAGTGTGGGATCCGTACCAGGTCAGGTTGACAGAGGAGATAGAGAAGATCCAAAGGAAAGCGGCGCGTTTCGTCACAGGGTTATTTGGTAAGTGTGGTAGCGTTACGAAGATGTTTAGCAAACTCAAGTGGCAGACCGTGCAAGAGAGGCTCTCTGCATCGCGGTGTATCTTGCTGTCCAGGTTTCGAGAGGGTGCGTTTCTGGATGAGGTATCGAATATATTGATTCCCCCTACTTATACTTCCTGAGGAGATCACGAATGTAAAATTAGAGAGATTCGAGCGGGCACGGAGGCTTTCCGGCAGTCGTTTCTCCTGCGAACCATACGCGACTGGAACAGGAAAGGGAGGTAATGACAGTGGCACGTAAGGTGCCCTCCGCCACACACCGTTGGGTGGCTTGCGGAGTATAAATGTAGTTGTAGATGTAGAAATAACACCACTTGTCAGAATGAAGTCAAATTGCAACGGAATATTATCGGAGAAGGGGATAAACGTATGACAGAAGAAAAATAAATAGTTGCAAAATGTAGCAATAGATGGCGCTGTAAGCATCATAATTTAATAGTGGGCAACTACAAATGACAAATTAATCATACAACAATGCCTAAGGTGTACGTTTGACGTTAAACGAACTGTAATACTCAGTGTTCATGGGTGTACAGGTGTGTACTGTTAGTTACGTAAGCCCACCCACCACGGCAAGGCCATACCACATCGAACGGTAAAAATCGGTTTTTAACTGTCCTGAGGCCAAAAACCACATAAAAAGCTTCACTAACGTAGGTTTTTGTCCTGAGGCCAAAACACGCACAAAGAGCATCAATGACATCGGTTTTTAACTGTCCTGAAGCCAAAAGCGCATAAAAAACATCAATCAAATTGAAATCGGATTATTAATTTCAGTTTGACTGGCGCAAAACATGTTCAATATACTGTCCACCGTTTCTTGCAACAAGATGAAATCGAGAAACAGCATGTCCCACAACTAATCGAAGTGTTTTTGGGGTCACATGCAGAATGTGTTGCGCAACGCGTGCCTTCAATGAAGATAAGTTTGCAATCGGAACACTAAACACAACATCTTTCAGATACTCCCACAGCCAGAAGTCACACAGATTAAGATCAGGTGATCAGGATAGCCAGGCTGTAGGGAAAGGGCGGCTGATAATTCTAGCATTTCCGAAATGTCGCTTCAGTAAGTACTTAACTGGATTTGCTGTGTGTGGAGGTGCGCCATCTTGCATAAAAATGATCCCGTCCACGCTCTTGGAGAGCTGGAATGATGTGGTTGCGCAAAAGACATTCACAGCGCTTCCCAGTTACGGTACAGGTAACATAACCGGAAGCACCTGTCTCTTCGAAAAAATATGGTCCTGTGATAAATGATGCAGTAAACCCACACCACACTATGCCATTTTCAGGATGAAGTGGTACTGGCTGATTTGTGTGTGGATTTTCTGTTGTCCATATCAGACAGTTCTGTGTATTGACATATCCTGTCAGATGGAAGTGGGCTTCGTCTGTCCACAAAATCTTCCATGGCCAATCATTGCGCACTTCCATGCGAGCAAGAAATTCTAAAGCAAAGGTCTCGCTTGCTGGTAGGTCAACAGGAAGCAATTCATGCATGTGGTTAATTTTGAATGGATGGCAGAGAAGGATGTTTCGTAGGATATTACGCACCTTGCTCCCGTGTATGTCCAATGTTCAGGCAGTTCGTGCACTACACGCTTGCACACCATCACTCGTCTCCTCCTGCACTGCTGTAGCCACTACTTCCACTGATGTCGAATCAACTCGTTTCCTCCCTATACCAGGTTGCACACCAAAAGAACCCGTCTTTTCGAATTTCCGAATCATTTTCTCCAGACCACGACAGTCATCAGACCAACACTTTTTTCAAGCCCTTCAGTGTCTGGAACTTCTGCAGAGCGCCGTGTGCACAGTCATCATTCTTGTAATACAGATTTACAAGCTGAGAGCGATCCTGCATTGAGACAAGACAATGATGGCGGATGTCGCAGAGGTGAAAGGAGGAAAGGCCGTTTCCTTTTTTTTTTTTCGTCTTTATTGTATTTCGGTTCCTCCACAGAGGGGGGCGAGCTGGCAGCACCGTAATACGCCACTCTGCACCCTACAGATAAAGTTAAAAAACTTAATGAGGAGATATAACAATAGAAAGGGGTGACATAATGGAGACTGTTTTAAACTGATACTTGGTGAAAAAGTTGTGAAGGAAAGATAAAAAACCAAAGAAGTCAGTTACGGTGATTAAAAACACTTAGGAAATAGACAGGCACAATTAAAAAACATGGCGACTCTTCGGGAAGGGGACGTACAACACTGAACACTCACGAGAAAACACGGCACTATAGAGTACGAGACATATAGGTATCGGGGAGAGGGGGGGGGGGGTAAGACAAGGACAAATGACGCAGGTGGGAAAAAGGGGGGAGGAGAGGGAAAGCAAAAAAAGGGGGCAGCCGATGGCGGGAGAGGGCACAGAAAATGGGCGGGGGGGGGGGGGAATGGGGCGGATGCGAGAAAGGAGTGGGGAAGATGAAAAGCCGCCTACCCGGCATGTTTATACCAACTACAACGGGCCATGGACATGATAGGTGTTTTTATTTACATGATGTGACACATACAGCACCAGCTATTGATCAAATTTTACACTTTTTGTTTTTTCGTCTGCTATCTGGTTCCCCACTTCTCCGATAATATACCGTTACAATTTGACGTCATTCTGACCAGTGGTGTTATTTCTACGTTTTGGAAGTTTAACTTCAATTATAATCACCAATACTGTGATGAAACGCAAAAACCATGGGTTGAATGAAGATGAAAGAGCTAAGAAAAATTATTTTTCAACTGTTAAGAGACGGAGTAATTAGGCAGCCTGTGTCGCCTAATGCATCGCTGGTGTTTCTAGAGAAGAAACCAAATGCGGAGGGATTCAGATGGATAGTACGTTACAGGCTGCTTAATCAGAGGTTTGTGTCAGAATCCGTACCTATCTCTGATTTGCATAGCTGATTTACATGGTTGGAGGCGTCCAATATTTTAAAGTGTTCAATATGAGCTAGGCAGTCCCATTGGCCGAGGAGTCTAAGGCATTTACAGTTTCTACAACAGATTGGAACTTGTAAGAATATTATCGGTTACCAATCGGTTTGGCCACTGAAGCGGCAATGTTGTCTAGGTAATTATATTCTATGCTAGGGGATCTTGAGTTCAAATTTGTCTATAACTAGTTAGGTGACGTGGTAAAACACAGCAAACCACTTGAAAAATATTTGAGTCATGAGGGCCAAGTTTTGGATGGATTTTGGAAAGCTGAATTCACTGCAAAACCATCCAATGAGGACTTAGCCAAGTGGGAAATACTTTACTCTGGGGGAATTGAGGTCCCTCACGAAAGGACTCGAAGCATTTATCAGTTTCTCCCTCCCCATGATAAAAAAGGAGTTGCGCATTTCGCCTGGATGGTCAAATTTCTTACAAAATTTGATCCCAATTACGTACAACTGACTGCACCATTGAAACAACTATGGGAAAGGTTTTAGGTGGAGTGAAAGCCACCAAGGAACTTATGATAGTGTAAGGCAGACTGTGGCAAGTGCATCGATTTTGACCATCCCTGCCCCTATAGGTGGATCTGTGTTGCAGGCGGATGCTTCTAATTCTGAAATGGCAACAGTATTACTACAGGAACAAGAATGGGAGACAACTATTGCCTATACACTTCGAGATCATTGACGGGGCAGAACAGAAGTATTCTGTTCATGAGCTCAAGGGTGTAATTTATAAGATTTCGCTCCTACTTAGAACTTAAGTAATTCATTATTAAAATTGACAATCAGGTTGTTTCATGATTTTAACGCGTCCTCTAAAAACAGTTAGGCTGCTTGGTAGGCTATTAGGATACCAACATTCAGGGTTATGGTTAAGCATATCAAGAGGGTAGACAACCAAGTTGACGGTGACTTCAGCAGTATGTTTCAGGAAGATGCTGAATCTGTGGATGGAACAGTATGTGCAGAGCAGTCGTGGGCGTCTGCGGTACGTAGTGGAATTTTGAGCACTTTTGGAAACCTGGAAGAGCGGCAAGAGGAAGGGCCTCGGCTTCCGGCAATAAGACAAAAGATACGCGTTATTCTATGCAGAAGTGACTTTTGTGTCTTGAGACAGTCTATGATATCAAAACATTACTTGTCTGCCTAAGGAATTGATATCTCCTTCTTCAAATATTTTTAGAGTCAGTTCGTTGAGGACATATGGGTCTTCATAAAACAATCAATTAAATCAAATAGCATCTGACGTGGCCAAACCATTATTAGGACGTAAGGAAGTTGGTACATGCATGTCATCAGTACAAAAGAAGTAAACAAAATCAAAAGACCAGGATGCAAGAACTTTCGTCGAGTAGGGAGGGTTACCTCTTGGACGGAATATTTATCGACTATTAGGAGCCTGTACCACAGACTCACGATAGTAGCCGTCATCATTAGTTGTTGTCGACGCCTTCTCAAGATTTAAGTGGTTGCTGCCCAGTAAATGGAACAATACGGAGGTTAACGTAAAATTACTAAGAGGAATTTTTGGTGTGTTTGGTGCACCCAAGATACTCGTCATGGACAACACGCCAGGCTCTTCGTCCATGAATTTCGAGAGATTCTGTTTCAGAACTGCCATTTCATAGACCACAACTATACCGTGTTACCCCCAGCCGCCATTCGCAGAGCGGGTTAATATAAATTTAAATTTAACATATATATCTTCTCATAACAGTTCGCAGACAAAATGGGACAGGTCAGCTTTATGGATCAACTTCCCTTTTAATGCAGCAGTGCATGATGGCCATAAAACGACCCAAGCAAGTTTAATGCTCACACTTGAGGCGAATTTACCACTGTAAAATCTGTGGTCCATAAAAGATTGACTACCAGAATATAACGACCTGGAGGTGGTAAAAGGAAATTGGAAAGCCCCCAGGAAGAACATCAATTTAGCACATCGCTGGGGAGCTGCGCGATGTAGTAAGCGCAAGGCCGTCTTGAACCAGACTAAGGGACGTGGTATATATAAAGAATTTCTGGACACAAAGCAGGGGCACCAAAAGAGTTAGTGGGAAGATGGGCCCGAGATTCATTGCGTACTGTCTCCACTGAGCTGCCTTATCCAGCACCGCAACAATAAGCGGAAGATAAAAGTACACATTAGCTAGTTGAAACTGGGATCTCATATCCAGAGTGAGGACAGCTAACCGGTTTCTTAGAATGTGGAGCAGTCCCTCCCACCTCCTTTGGTGTGATTTTAAGGGGGGAGAATTGAGCTTGGCTGGGTTGACTTTACTTCAGTGTCCACAGTTATCTTCGTTCGACATCTCGCGCTAGTTTCGAAGCTCTGATACGAGAGGAACTACGGCGCTGCTTGTTAAAAGGCTGAGCACTGTTGTGCTAGAAGAGATAGCGAGATCTATTGAGGATGATGATGATGATGTTTGGCTTGTGGGGCACTCAACTGCGCGGTTATCAGCGCCTGTCCAAATTCCCAACCTTTGCTCAGTCCAATCTCGCCACTTTAATGAACGATGATGAAACGGTGAGAACAACATAAACACTCAGTCATCTCGAGGCAGGTGAAAATCCCTGACCCCTCCTGGAGTCGAACCCGGGACCACGTGCGCGGCAAGCGAGAACGCGACCGCGAGACCACGACCTGAGAGCACCATTGCTTTGGAAGAGTACACTGAGTGCAGGGGCACTGAGTGCGCGTGGCGCGGCCGGAGAGTGAACGCCCATCCCTGCTTAGAGTAGAGGTGGACCCGGCGAGCCACTGCCAGTAAGCATCGGAGCTGTGTCGTGTGTCCTGCGTGGACTCACAATAGTACGAATATGTGCCAGCGTTGGGCTCTACCAGGTGGAACGAAGTACACAGTGTCTCCCTGTCTGCACTCGGCGTGTGTTTTCTCGTCTTAGTTCAAAGAGTGGACTGCGGCACTAGGCAAATGTAATTGCTGTTTGTTCCCAATTGAAGGCACTGCCCGGGTGCAGCTTGTGGAACATGTTATGGCCGATACGGGATGTAATGCGGCTAGCTTTGGAAGAGCTTCTAAGTGTTCTGATGTCTATAGGAGCAAAATAGCTGCACCATCAGTGAAGGACGCAGGGAGAGTTTGATTATTGTAAACGCTAAACCTGTTGTAAATACTCTCGTTGTAGTAAACCTGAGTGAGGATCGCCATCCTGGTTATCAGACACTGATTTTTTTCAGTTAAGTGGTTGTTCTCGCACTAGCGTTGTAACGCGACGGAAAGATCATTCATTAATTTTAAAGGGGACAGTGAGCCAATTGATTCAGGCGCTATTTGACAATATACATGGTTACAGTATGTGTTGAAAATGGTTTCCATGTGCCTCAACGCTTGCGTGTACACGCTGTAGCATGTTCTGTCACACACGTTCATATAGGCCAGGCTGGATACGAACAGTGTCAAAGACAGTATGAATACGCTACTCCAGTGTCTCGACATCTGTGATGGGCTCTGCATACACGGTACTTTTGAGATGGGCCCATAATCAGAACTGGACTGAGTTCCAGTGAACGAGCAGGCCATGAAAATGGACTCCCTCGTCCAATCCATTGACCACGGAAGATACTATGCCGGCCCACAAATTCCGGCCGCACCAATGCTGAAGTTTCGCTGTCACTATACCATGGGGCTTTCGCATACTATCCCACATATGAGTGTTATGAAAGTTGAAGATAACACTCCTCGTAAAGGTGACCTAATCTGTGAATAGGATGGATAACACAAATCTCGAAATTGTGGTTGCCTAGCGAAGAAACCAGTGACGAAACCGCTCCCGATGTGGCGCTAGTACGCCCTGCACACGCTATATGTGATATGAGTAGGAACAACTGTCATGGAGAATGTTCCATACTGTCGTCTGGCTTACTCTGTACTGGCGGGCCAGCTGCCTGGTACTGACACGGCAGTCGTATTATACAGCGTTAATCACATTTTCATCCAAATTTGGTGCCCTGACATTTCGGGTACGTCCTTCATGATTTCCTGCTTCCTGAAATGGTCCTCTCTCGGACAAACGGCGAAACACTTTTGCAAACATTGTTTGCTGTGGTTTTTGTCACTGGGGATAGGTCTCCTGATACAACGTTGCGCCCGGGGCCCATAGTCATTTTACTTTCCGTAAGTAAACACCATGTCGACAAGCTCTTGATTCCAGTATGGGACCATTGTGGACAATGATGTATCACATCAACTACAAGGTGAGTCGGCAAGGGAACTGAATCGGACACAACATTACTGAGCCGTGTCACGGCTCAGCATTTTGGATTTACCCGCGAGATTATTTCACTTGTTTTCGCCGCAGCGATAGCGGGCGTCATCGCTGAGCGCTGTTGGTGCTGGTGCGCGAAGCGACAGTTTTGGGAAGACGGCTCGGTCGGGAGATGGCGACAGGACGGAAGCGGCGGGGAGTCAACTGGTGCCTGCCGATTAAGGACTCCGATGAGTGTGTCTGTTTGCGAGCATTTGGGGAGGACGGAACGCTCGCTTCCTTAGCGTGGTTCTCCATGACCAGCTGTTGTCTGTTGGGCCTAGCACTCGAGTGTAACAGGAAACTGCATTGGTGTGGTTCTCGTTACCTGGCTAAGGCCGAAATTTTCATATACTTTTATTATATTTCATGATCATTACTTTATTATGGGGTTGGTACTTGTAGCCAACATTTTTTGATTTGAAATACTTTAGAGAATATCATCATGTGCCAGGTGTCTACTGTGAATAATTCTTAATTTGTTTCATAGTGTATGGCATGGTATCCACTATCATCGATCATTTGATGAATGTCCTGTCCAAATTATTATTACATTACTTTGTTAAAATTGGTGCGTTTAAATTGCAAATTTTCTAATTCTACTAATATTGCTTGGGATAAACCCATCTGTTTCTTGATACTGCCATATTTGTGTACTAAGTTGTGTTTCTTCTCGAGACTGACTGAATTGATTTTGGAGCACGTGGGGGGTGGGGGGGGGGGGAGGGAGTATTTAAATTAAAATTTGATAGATAACACAACTGTCGTGAAAACTTGACAGTGTTTACTCATGACACCAGTCGTTAATGTTATTTCTGTCTTGTAGCTTACTTATCTGATATAAAATAATTTAGAAACTTTGTGTATTTTTCACGAAAGGTGAACTGATGTGACATGACATTGACATTTGTGTAGGGCTTACTTCAGCTTAAGTGAAATCAGGAGGTAAAAAGGAAACTGATTATCACTGCCACATTTTCTTTTTGAGCAGGCAGTAGGGAATATGCTGTACCCCTGCCAATTTTTTTTTTTTTTTTTTTAAGGTTTGATTTAAACGTACTACAAATCACAAGTTTAATATTTTTCTGGGGTAATTGTTAATATTTGTACATGTTGCACTATTGTACGATATAATGTACCTTCTACTAACAGTACCTTTATGTAATGTTTCAGAGTGGGGCTGCATGTTCTTCTAGAGAATGTTTAAAAAAATTGTTTTTATCGCTATAATTTCCTTTTAACTGTTAATTGTATTAACTTGGATGTATAACCAATTATTGATAAATAATGAATTTGTGTCACCAAGGCTAGGACCAAATAAATGCGCCTACACCTTCCCCATCCTGGCTCTGCTACCGTCTGTACGTCACAGTTACCAATTACTATGGCAGGGGAGGGCGCTAGGACATAAAGTATGAGGAACAGTACCACCTTCTAGGAGGAAACCTTGCATACAGCAGTTGTCGCTACATGGTAGAGCGCGTATTAGATCGCAGTGTCTGTAACGAAATACGATTGAATAAATGGTCTCTAGCACATAAACCATGAATTTCAGGGCATAAGTTAATCAGACCTTTTTTGTTCCGTATCCTCTCATCGATCGATCCCTTGAGTTCGTCCACTGAGGAAAAAATCACCCTGTATAAATTTGCTAGTGGTTACTGCTGTTCAGTTTTGTGAATTGACCCGATTTACTGTGGGTAGTAATGTGTAATGTCAACCGTTGGTAATGGGTGACGTTATTTATAATTGCCACAGCTACGCGGTGCAACTGTTGATTAAAGTAGGCCTGTTCAGGAGTCGAATAGGTGAGCAAAAGAGCTCAAGCTCGCTCACCGCCTAGATACTCGCTGTCAAGTGGACAGCTAGACATCATTGTGTAAGGCAAGGGAAGTGAAAAGTCATTCAGAGGAACGGCCATTGTCGAATTAGCCGTAGCCTTCGACGCTGGCATTTGTACATAACAGCTCAGTACCTAAAGTGGAAAGTGTTTCTTTGAAAATCAATGAGAAGCAGCATTGCGGCCGGGTTAGGAACTTCGAAGATAGTGTGTAACATACGAGGATCAATTTGTAACACGTCAGTGAACGATTTATAGCTACAATTAGAACTTATGGGACTAGCTCTAAGACAGGTAGTTGCGTGAAAACTTTCCTGGTAAAATATGTATTTTAGACGCGTTTAAACAGTCTTCCCATAAATTTTTACGATTTCAGAAGTTAGTAGCTACGGTTATGTCGATGTCTGCACCTTCACATTTGTGCGAGCAATTTTTTCCGCAGTGAAGAAAAACAAGTCTACCTACGAAAGCTCCCTGGGAGTCTGAACCAATCTTCGAAAGCAGTACCCAGAAATTGCTGCCATACATTGATATTTTAGCGAAAAGCTAACTAAGTTGTTTTCATTGACATTCAGTGTTTCTGTGTTTAACGTGCAAGTAAAGTATCACAAAACACACGTTTATGTCGATTTAAACTTCGCTCGAAAACGACGCTCGTCGTAAGGCTGTATCAGTCCTAAGAATTATCATGGACTGTACTTAGGTGCCCCATGTTCTTCTCCTCATCAATTAAAAGAAATGAAAGTTTCATTTCATTGTCGCTTGTCATCAGTGCAATAGTATTATGAAATAAAACTGCTTGGAAGGCAATACGTAATCACCGTGAAGCGAAACATCTCTGCAGAACTAACATTAGTGGGCGCAGAACAGACTCGTTGACAACAGTTGCTCGAGTCGGTTAACCATGTTCCGACCCCTCCTCCTCTCCTCGTGCCCTGCCAATGTGTGTATTGTGTATTGAACCGGGTACCTAGAAACGACGCAGAGGCTTCGTCCCGCCGTAGCCCTCAGTGCTTCACAGCCCCACAACAGGCCACAGCAGTCTACCCACCTCACCGCTGCCCCACACCGGACCCAGCGTTATTGTGCGGTTCGGGCTCGCTCGCAGTGGATTTCTTCCCCCCCCCCCCCCCCCCGCCCCCCCCCCCACCTCCCTCTCCCCCCAGGAAGTCTGATAGCAGACTAGTGTAACCCAAAATGTTTGCGTGGTAGAGTACACGTGCATGGAGACAGTGTTTGCACAGTATTCGCCGACATAGTGTAACTGAGGCGGAATAAGGGGAACCAGCCCGCATTCGCCGAGGCAGATGGAAAACGGCCTTAAAAACCATCCACAGGCTGGCCGGCATACCGCACCTCGACACTAATCCGCAGGGCGGTTTCGTGCCAGGGACCGGCACGCTTTCCCTCTCGGTAAGCAGCGCATTACGCCTAGCGGCCAGCCGAGCGGGCTTTCCCTAGCTTTACTCGCCGTTAGCCGACCGGTTGCTCATTGCTAAGGCGCGAATGTGAAGCAGCTCCACCGAGCAGATCGATAAACAAGTCGTGGGTTAAAGCACTGGTAATGCATACGGTACTTCTGGCGAAATTGAATGAAGTAAACATCAGTTAATTACCCCAAGCCCTGTTGATTTTAAGTGTCAAAAGATTATATGCTCGTTCAGGTTTCCCAGTTGGAGTAAGCTTTTAACAGCTTTCATGTTGCAGGAGCTATTGTTGTGGGCTGAAATCTGTACTAGAAAGTTGATGTTAGGTCCAACAGGCAGCCATAGAGTGGTGTGTATAAGTGACGAGGGCAGGGGGTTCAGTCTAGCTATATAGTGTTGATGCTGCCATGTAAACGGCTTAATTTTGGGTGCCGTCCTTCCAATTACTGTTAAGGTGGTTGCCCTAATGACATTTCATTCCTTGTCTTTCAACTGATTTTATTATTTTATATTTGAAAGGTCTTGGTGTTTTTTAAATTTATTGTGAAGATTTACTCAAAGAATTTCAAAGTTAGGAACGGTTTTGAAGTTTTGATTCAACGGAAGGCTTTGCTGAAATTTGAGAAGGTTACTAAACTGTCATTGTTTTGAAGCAAAAGGGAATGAATTCAATATCTAAATTAAAGGAGACTTCAGAAAATAGTAGAAAATGAAAGTCGTGGTCATTAGTACTCAGCACAATAAATAATTTCTTTTAAAATAGTAGCTACACATTTCTCATCGCAACATCTCTCCTACTTCTCAAACTTAGAACTGCCCGTTTGGTCCGACCTGATTAAAATGACAGTAACAGGGTTTGTTAAATCATATCCTAAACAAAATTCTCTTTAGAGTGCAGGCGAGAGATGAGTGGTTTTCACGAATAGTCGAGGTGGAAACTCTAATCTTGGTTGAACAGGATGTTTGCCAAATGTATTTCCACAACTTACAATACAATTGGATCCCAATATACTGTGGCTGTGGCAAGTATCTAGACTTTCCCATAATCCATGTAAAGGCCGGAGGAATTACAATGTCCAACCATTGCAGATTTACTGACCCATAGAAGATGAGTGTGTCATTGGTGTTCGATGCACTGTTCTCATATAGAGCGTGTTGGTTGTCCTATGCAACATTCATAACAATGAGTAGGAAATCTACGTATAAATAATCGCCTAAAGTAAAAACATATCGTCTATCACAAATTCCGGAACTACTGTCTTGGTCGATGGGTGGTACATCCCACGCATTTTATGCGTCTTCATTATTTTGCCAATTTTTGAAGAAACGTTTCCCAAAAGCATAAGAAATGCAATAGAGTTTACAATTGTTTTCTGTTCCTCTACCGTTAGTTGATCTATATTTTGTATACTTTTCTTATTGAGTATGTTTTTAGAAGTGCTGTAGACTTGTATGAAATATCCGACTCTGAAAGAGAGTATCCAGCAGTTCTGGAATGGAATTTGACTTTGAGTAGCAATTTTTCTGTGGATAATGTCATGAAATAAAGATTGTCTTCAACAAAACATAAAATCTCCCCCACTCCTGAATGGATTAGATCGGTCAGTTAGCTTTTACATTACGAGGAAATAAATTCCTTCAGACTCTGCTGTGCTGACGAAGCCACCGGCAAAGACGAGACAGAAGAATTTAAATGAAACCTTCGTAAGAAACATGTCAGAGTTTAAGCATAAAAAAGCGAAATTAGAGGTCGACAGGGAGGCCAACAAATACTGATTAGCAGCCAATACTGGACGTAGCTATGACTATAAAGTAATCGTGTTTTTGAGAAGAACCGTCCCAACATTCAATTGAAATCAGTAAAGAGATGTGGAAACCCTAAATGAAGATGGCTTTTAGGATAATCGAATCATACTTTCTCCTCTAGTCCAAAATTACTATGAGATGCAAGGACATTCTGCAACAGCTGACCGAGTCGGAGCAGAATGTCACTTTCTCCTGCATCCCTTGGACCACTGTCAATGTGTACACAGACGATAAAACGAATGGCCTCTGTACTTTTACCTAAATGTTATACAGCGTTTAAATAATATTATTGGGGAGGTAGTACTTTTAAGGTACTGTAGTGGTCTAGGGGTAGCGTCTTTGATCCATAATCAAAATGTCTTCAGTCCCGGGTTCGATCCCCGCCAGTGCCTAAATTTTGATAAATAATCAGCATTGGCGGCCGAAGACTTCCGGCATAAGAAGTCAGCCTCATTCTGCCAACGGCCTTGTCAAAGAGGGAGGAGGAGCGGATAGAGGTTCAGGGCACTCTCTTGTCCTAAGGGGTGGGAAATTGCCCTTAAAGGTGGAAGAATCAGCAATGATCAACGACATGAGGATGCAGAAGGCAATGGAAACCACTGCATTAAAGACACGTAACGTGTATCCACAGGACATGTGGCCTGTAAGTGAAGAAGTGTCACGATGATCTCTCCATTGGCAAAAGATTCCGGAATAGTCCCCCATTCGGATCTCCGGGAGGGGACTGCCAAGGGGGAGGTTGCCATGAGAAAAAGATTGAATAATCAACGAAAGGACAACGTTCTACGAGTCGGGGCGTGGAATGGCAGAAGCTTGAACGTGGTAGGGAAACTATAAAATCTGAAAAGGGAAATGCAAAGGCTCAATCTAGATATAGTAGGGGTTAGTGAAGTGAAGTGGAAGGAAGACAAGGATTTCTTGTCAGATGAGTATGGGGTAATATCAACAGCAGCAGAAAATGATCTAACAGGTGCAGAATTCGTTATGAATAGGTAGGTAGGGCAGAAGGTGTGTTACTGTGAACAGTTCAGTGACTGGGTTGATCTAATCAGAATCGACAGCAGACCAACACCGACAACGATAGTTCAGGTATACATGCCGACGTCGCAAGCTGAAGATGAACAGATAGAGAAAGTGTATGAGGATATTGAAAGGGTAGTGCAGTATGTAAAGGGGGTCGAAAATCTAATAGTCATGGGCGACTGGAATGCAGTTGTAGGGGAAGGAGTAGAAGAAACGGTTACAGGAGAATATGGGCTTGGGACAAGGAATGAAAGAAGACTAATTGAGTTCTGTAACAAGTTTCAGCTAGTAATAGTGAATACCCTGTTCAAGAATCACAAGAGGAGGAGGTATACTTGGAAAAGGCCGGGATATACGGGAAGATTTCAATTAGATTACATCATGGTAAGACAGAGATTCCGAAATCAGATACTGCATTGTAAGGCGTACCCAGGAGCAGATATAGACTCAGATCACAATATAGTAGTGATGAAGAGTAGGCTGAAGTTCAAGACATTAGTCAGGAAGAATCAATACGCAAAGAAGTGGGATACGGAAGTACTAAGGAA
Source organism: Schistocerca americana (assembly GCF_021461395.2). Classification (NCBI taxonomy): domain Eukaryota; kingdom Metazoa; phylum Arthropoda; class Insecta; order Orthoptera; family Acrididae; genus Schistocerca; species Schistocerca americana. Next base: position 208,333,957 of record NC_060125.1, on the reverse strand, counting down.
TGACGAGATATGTTTGAAGCTCTCTAACGCTATAGATACAGCAATAAGGAATAGCGCAGTAGGCAGTACAGTTGAAGAGGAATGGACATCTCTAAAAAGGGCCATCACAGAAGTTGGGAAGGAAAACACAGGTACAAAGAAGGTAGCTGCGAAGAAACCATGGGTAACAGAAGAAATACTTCAGTTGATTGAGGAAAGGAGGAAGTACAAACATGTTCCGGGAAAATCAGGAATACAGAAATACAAGTCGCTGAGGAATGAAATAAATAGGAAGTGCAGGGAAGCTAAGACGAATTGGCTGCAGGAAAAATGTGAAGACATCGAAAAAGATATGACTGTCGGAAGGACAGACTCAGCATACAGGAAAGTCAAAACAACCTTTGGTGACATTAAAAGCAACGGTGGTAACATTAAGAGTGCAACGGGAAGTCCACTGTTAAATGCAGAGGAGAGAGCAGATAGTTGGTAAGAATACATTGAAAGCCTCTATGAGGGTGAAGATTTGTCTGATGTGATAGAAGAAGAAACAGGAGTCGATTTAGAAGAGATAGGGGATCCAGTAGTAGAATCGGAATTTAAAAGAGCTTTGGAGGACTTACGGTCAAATAAGGCAGAAGGGATAGATAACATTCCATCAGAATTTCTAAAATCATTGGGGGAAGTGGCAACAAAACGACTATTCACGTTGGTGCGTAGAATATATGAGTCTGGCGATATACCATCTGACTTTCGGAAAAGCATCATCGACAAAATTCCGAAGACGGCAAGAGCTGACAAGTGCGAGAATTATCGCACAATCAGCTTAACTGCTCATGCATCGAAGATGCTTACAAGAATAATATACAGAAGAATGGAAAAGAAAATTGAGAATGCGCTAGGTGAAGTTCAGTTTGGCTTTAGGAAAAGTAAAGGGACGAGAGAGGCAATTCTGACGTTACGGCTAATAATGGAAGCAAGGCTAAAGAAAAATCAAGACACTTTCATAGGATTTGACGACCTGGAAAAAGCGTTCGACAACATAAAATGGTGCAAGCTGTTCGAGATTCTGAAAAAAGTAGGGTTAAGCTATAGGGAGAGATGGGTCATATACAATATGTACAACAACCAAGAGGGAATAATAAGAGTGGACGATCAAGAACGAAGTGCTCGTATTAAGAAGGGTGTAAGACAAGGCTGTAGCCTTTCGCCCCTACTCTTCAATCTGTACATCGAGGAAGCAATGATGGGAATAAAAGAAAGATTCAGGAGTGGCATTAAAATACAAGGTGAAAGGATATCATTGATACGATTCGCTGATGACATTGCTATCCTGAGTGAAAGTGAAGAAGAATTAAATGATCTGCTGAACGGAATGAACAGTCTAAAGAGTACACAGTATGGTTTGAGAGTAAATCGGAGAAAGACGAAGGTAATGAGAAATAGTAGAAATGAGAACAGCGAAAAACTTATCATCAGGATTGATGGTCACGAAGTCAATGAAGGTAAGGAATTCTGCTACCTAGGCAGTACAATAACCAATGACGGACGGAGCAAGGAGGACATCAAAAGCAGACTCGCTATGGCAAAAAAGGCATTCCTGACCAAGAGACGTCTACTAATATCAAATACCGGCCTTAATTTGAGGAAGAAATTTCTGAGGATGTACGTCTGGAGTACAGCATTGCATGGTAGTGAAACATGGACCGTGGGAAAACCGAAACAGAAGAGAATCGAAGCATTTGAGATGTGGTGCTATAGACGAATGTTGAAAATTAGGTGGACTGATAAGGTAAGGAATGAGGAGGTTCTACGCAGAATCGGAGAGGAAAGGAATATGTGGAAAACACTGATAAGGAGAAGGGACACGATGATAGGACATCTGCTAAGACATGAGGGAATGACTTCCATGGTACTAGAGGGAGCTGTAGAGGGCAAAAACTGTAGAGGAAGACAGAGATTGGAATACGTCAAGCAAATAATTGAGGACGTAGGTTGCAAGTGCTACTTTGAGATGAAGAGGTTAGCACAGGAAAGGAATTCGTGGCGGACCGAATCAAACCAGTCAGTAGACTGATGACCAAAAAAAAAAAAAAAAAAAAAAAAATTGGATTTCTTTATTAGAAATGTTTAAGTAACTCTTGAGTATCGGTGTTTCGAATCGAAGTTTGGTTTGGAAAACCATTCTCAGGAATTCCATTTATCTTTTAGAACATACCAGTGGCAGTAGAAGTAGTTGTACTCACAGTAAATGTAGTGTCCAGTACTTATGGCCTGCTTGCGTGTTAGCCGACATTAAGTCCTTTCAAGGATATTCACTGAAGGCTGGCGGTGGATTTGTAGGTTAGCTTATTTTTAATTTTCTTTATATTCATACGGTAGTTCATATTCTATTATCCATTCTGAGTTTTACTTTTTTACTATAAGCATTGGCTGTACATTGACTGAAATTATGGAACCATTTATGCGATGTAAATTTTACAGACACATTGTTCAAAGAGCTGTCCGTTTTATTTAACAAAACAACAGATCCTATATGAACAAATAAATCATAAAATACATTTTATTATACAGTATCTCCAGTTTCATAGTTATTTATTGGCACGACCGGTTTTGATTACTGCTTACTCGTTCTAGTAATCGTTTTGGGCTGTTCTTTGAAGCGTTCTGATTGCGTACAATGTTCACATATCATTTGTGTGTATCCGTTGCATCCCATTAAAACATTCCTGACACACTCATTAAAAGTTTAATATGACTATTATTAAAATTTTTAACTAGAACATATTTATTTTAAATTGCATGCAAGAGCTACTGCAGCTACTGCCCTTGTGTGGCAGATTGCCATTAGCTGTTTTAGACGGCGAGAAGCAATCATCGCTCGTATTGAAAATTACGATTTGATTACCCTATAATGCACTTGCTTGATTATAATGTGACCGTGACACCTGTGCATGAATCCTGGACGTTGGCAGGAAACTGTCACGTCTGAAAACATAATCTGGTCCAAATCCGAGGTCAAGGCGGTTTCTTAAAACAGAAAATTTACTGCTGACACCAACAAACGCCCAAAACAGAACTGACCTCCTGGACGTAGAGTGCGGCTATTTATACAAATATCAGATATTCCCCAAATATTCAAACCTTCCAAACATATGATATTACAAGAACCTTCTCAAGTGAGGGAGTAAACTGACTTTTACCATAATAGCACATAATTCTAAAAGTGCGTATAATTTGGGTTTTATAATGAAGGGGTAGTTTGTGGGACAACATTTCATTCTTTTAAGTCAGAAAGACAAATCAGAATAACTGTTTTCTAGCCAAAGGAACTTAAAGTGGTTATAGAAAAAGTGAATCTAGAAGATTGTATACAGTGACTTTATTGTCGTGTACTGTAAATGTGTGTAATTTGAAATTGACTATTATCATGTGCTATATTGTCTGGTGTGGATTGTGAAAAACCAGTTTAGAAAAGTAGTTAAAGACAGAAGTAATGAATAAGATGAATAAGGAAAGGTCTCAATTGCAACTCTATGACTCTTTTTCTGTGAAAGTGATTACTGCTACTACCCACTTTCTAGTTTGTCTGGTTGTGTGTGTTCATTACGTATCACTGATCAGTAATTAAGGAAAGTCCCTCATTCAATAGTAAGAATAGAGTCTTTCTGAATAATGTTTTCACATTATTGTGCCTAATTACGCTGGCGACCGTATTATTATTTCATTCACCAGTAGTCTGTTACTAAAATTTCTTGCCAAATTTAGTCTTTCTGCAATCTGCCAACTACTATCATTACGAAGTTAAAGTTCGATGCCCTTTCTTCTGTTAGGAAAAACAAGGTCAAATTCAAAACTCCTCTCAAAGGGTAACTCTTACTGCATGCTTAGGCCATATTTGGTATCACCAGTCCGCGGCTGCGTTGTGCGTAACCTCCTTGTGTCAGTTTGAAAGTTCTGTTATTGCGAAACTGTGTAGTTCATGCATTATCGCGACGCCAGTACTGTTATGAGTGGCTCCTGTGGATAGGACTGAGAATGATGTCACTGGGCAAACTGCATACCACTGTAATAAAAGAGGCTTCACTACGAAGCGATAGTGTTACACGTGGCTTTTCCCGTGACAGGGCTATTTGTTCTGTTGGGGTGTAGGTGTTATACGTGGCGTCACGTGACAGGACGTTCGATTTACTATCAGAGACAGTTCCAGCACAAATATTGAGAAAAGAACAAAAGTAGAGCGAGCAGTAAACGTCCAGCGGCACAAACCTGTATCATATTAGGAGACATAGTTAGTAGAAAGTTTTTTGGTTTGAAAATTGAACATACAAGTTAATAACAGAATATAAAATATGGGTATTAAAACAAAAATAGACCAATAAGAACGGGACGGGAAAGTACAGAATGCGTCAGGTGGCAGTAGTTCAACAGATCTAACAGAAGATGACGCCACAAGACGACAACGAGCCTACGTAGAATACCACACACAAGCAAATGAGCAAATCCGTAGAATGAACGTATCACAGACGGAACAAAGTAGGGAAGAGGATGTGAGTAAAGATAGTGGATGTAGCGACGAATCAACAGATCTGTTTGAATCGCTGAAGGTCAAAAATGAAGTGCGTGAGTCGCGAGAAGTAAAACTTAAACACGAAAACGCATTAGGACAGGAAAGCGAAAAATTACGTAGATATGGCAGAATTGTTAAAAATGTGGACTGCTCAGATTTCAGCACAAGGCCAACAAATTAATGCAAATTATACGCGGCTTTTCACGTGACAGGACTATTTGTTCTGTTGGGGTGTGGGTGTTATAAGTCGGTCTGGGGTTCTGGAAATGTTTTAGAAAAAAAACGAAAATTTCACAGACAGAAAAGACAGGATCAACCACTTAAGGAGTCGAGACATCATACATTTATAGGTGGACAGAGTGCTGTGTACTCCAAATGAAATAACTTTGAGCTCATAGAGGCTATCTGGAGTTACGATAAAAGTCTGTTTGCCGTCCGCTTCGTCATCCTACATTTGCCAGTAGCCTGTCTGATTGTTCATACCTGAGAAATGCTAAACAACCAAAGTAGATACAGATTTTAGTAAAAACAGTAATCACATTTGGTTGATGTACAACGAAAGATGTATGAAATATGTGAAGTTGAACTGCATAAAATTAAGTGGAACTTGCTTTAAGGTGTATAATATACATTTTCTTATCCTATAAAAAATTTGAAGTATGCAATGTGTGAATGAGTCAGTAAATAAAATTATACTTTATTTTAGTTACCTAATGCTGGTTTAACAGTGCCTATTCATTATTCATTACTGTTATTAATTAATTAATTTACTTATTTATCATACTGCAGTTCCATGGACCATTACATACAAAATTACATGTGTGTGAGTTCTGATGACAGTCTACTTCTTTTCTGATCCCTATTTCTTGTTTTGAGCATAAAATAACATTATGTAGTCTACTTGTTTTTCCATCCCCAGTAGGGTCTTTCCTTACTGTGGCAGAAACAAACACACAGGTTCTAGTTATTTCAAATGGTACTGACTAACTTAAAGTTATCATTATACCTACTGTTATTACTTCTGTTAGTGAACCATATTCTATTATTACAGTAGCAAACAACGTAACTGTTACAGCTGCAAAAACGATGCTAATATTACTATCACCAACCAGATGTTTCTGGAAGGGTAGTAGAGGTGATTGTGTCGTGTGTGCAGCAGCACCATATACCATAACGCCCTGTGTTGAGCCCACATGCCAAAGACGAAAGCAGTCTTGGAGTCTGATTCTCCTAGGAGCCCCCACAACCAAAATGTACGCCGTAATGTGGTACGCAGAATCTGGATGAAGTAGATCCGTTGTTGTATCAAGTGTTTTTGTGTGCATTGCAGTTGGCATATCTGCCTCTGCTGCTACATCATGGGAAACAGTAACAATACCTCTGTGCTGACAGTCAGTAGCCTACACATCGTCGCAGTGCGGGACAATGAAATGGGCGAATTATACTCAGACATAAACGCATTACTCGCAAACACACGAGGTAACTTTTTAATACTGTGTTAAATATAACATAAAAGGGGTTATCGTTGTTTAGGAAACCAATAATAGTTAATTGCATTCAAATTTTGGCACTCTTCCTTAAGCTTTTTTTGTAAATTCCATGCAGCGCATTTTTTAGATTTAAGTGAACTGAACATGTAATAAGCATTAACATTCCCATCTCATCGCATCCACAGTCTTTCAGTTGCAGCATCGTTACACATTCAGGAATAACTTCTTACAGAATATTTAGGGCATGTAGTCTTAATAGATTTTCTTGAAAACACCAATGTCCTACTGTCATCACTCTCCTTTAACAGTACTTAGTGCGCAAGTTCAAGGCACTGAATGATGTTTCAGTTCTCACAACTTGCAGTATACACTCATTACCATCACCTAAATTAACAACTAATATAATCATTCAGCATTTATCAAATTATAATTGAGTATCTCAGCCTTTTTCAGTGTTTTCAACAGTACCTATACAAGATATAACGATGAACTCGCTGTAGAGTCCAGTATGTGTTTCTTTTATAATTGAAGGCATACATGACGTATATTTCCTTATTTTAAAGATGCATAGGCTGCTGCAGATCATATGCACTACCAGAAACTCAAAAAGCAATATCACACTTACACTCGAAGGGTGAACATGTTGAAACGAGCATTGCAATAGCTCCCCTCTCCCCTATTACCTGAAGTAAATATTAATGGGTATGATGGTGGTTGTAGAATGTAGCCATATATACTAGTGTAACTCCTTATCAGTATTTTCCTTTTCTTGTGCAGCTGAGGAAAATCCATCACAACGACCTGATGAAGAAATGATGCTGTTTAATTCGACATTAAATTGAAACAGAAGTGGTAGCAAATGTGTTACTTTGGAAATGATGTCAGATCCTGAGTTTGTCACAAGGGTACTTTCGAAAAGTCTTCATGTAGTGATACAAAAGTCATGTTATTTTGGATTAATTGATTCATCTATGTGATCCTTCAGCGCAAGTTTCCAGAATGTTCCATGAAAGTGCTCAAACTCCCTCACTGATAAAACGTGATCATACGATGTCCATAGCGTACTCCAGAGAATTGTTGAACATGTTAATGAGATCCCACTTATCTGCATGATCACATACTTTAAAATGTAATATACGCCAGTTACATGATTTAGCATGCTCTAGACTTGTGAGTAAGTTGCCAACCGCATGCATACAGATTGTACAAGGAAATACGAACCACATAGGACTTAGTGCACTAAATTCTGCCTCTGTGAGAAAATATCAATGCTCATATCTCCATGCATACTGTGCATTTATACATGGAAATAAGTATGAATCAGCCATTCTTTATATGAGCACTGAACTACTTATTTGAGCATATACATAAACCAACTATGTGTAAGACTTTACAAATACGTAAAAAGTGCAAGTGTCACATTTATGTTTCTCTGCCTATTATAATATCCCTTCTAGGCTAATGTAAACATACAGTCAGTCATCAGCATGGATGAATGACAAAATGACCTCATTATAAGGACTGCACAGTAACTGGCTAGTCCTGTAATGCCACTCAAAATTAGAAGAAGAAGAAGATGATGATGAATGGGTCGCTCTTTCTCGATAAAGTGTGAGTGATAAATGTTGGTCCATCGGACTGTGACAAGACACAATGTGTCGATCCATTTGTTTGTTCATGATCATGAGCTTCTAAAAACGGCATACAACAACTTCATTAAAGTGCTGGATCTGCGCAAAAAGAAATTTTTATGTATATGATTTAGTATGTATTTCAAAATATAATAACACTTTTGTGAAATTTGATGTACTTAACTGGACAATGGAGATATTTACACCTTCCGAAGTGCAACAAAGAAACCATTTTCCTTACATCTTAAGGTATGATAGTAGTAGAGAGATAACAGGTAGTTTTTACCCAGAAGAATTACAGAGAAGCAGTGAATCAGTTAGGTTTCTCATAGAACACGTCATTAGACGAAGGAGCAATGAAGTTTCAGTTAAACTGCTTGACTTCCCTTCATTGCACAACACTGGGTGAATGCTAAAAACGTAGTATATGCCATAATATGGTACAAAACGCTCTGACCATACAGTAGCATAATATTTCTTGTAGAATGCACACCATACATGATAATGGGAGTATTTTACAGTAGCCTCTAGCAAAATTATGCATTATGTCATTTAACTACAGTGGGCTGGATATAAAGCTGAAGAAGCAACTAGCATGTGGCGATAAGGGAAGTAACTTGCTCGATGAGGCAAGGAAAGAGCATGATATCACATATGCTGCAATTATAAGTTTGGCAGAGTGTCACACCGCAGATCGAGTTTTAGCTGATAAAGTCAAATAAAAACATGGAAGGAAGGACATTGAAATAGGACAACATATTGGGGCAAGATGATAAAACAATGAATTTAAAACTTAAATTTGGTATTGGAATGAATTTTCAACAAGTTATGAGGGCAATTATCACTCAGAACCAGAATGACGCTCACAAATGTTTAAAGAATGGCATCCTATAACCGCTGTTGACAGATAAGTCTCCTGAAGCAGAAACGAGTAATAATAACAATAATATCAGTTAAAACACTTTGTGGGTGTACTTATCACACTCTTAATTCCCTTGCTGGCAGGACTTTCAGCTATTCGACCAGTAGCCAGGCGAGCAGTGGCCATTGCCACAGCAATGAAAAATGCACATGGCACCCAAGACCAATTTGCCAATGTCAATAGATACAGTAGAATGATGGAATCTGCAGCAACTGGGAGTGGGATATACTTAAAACTTTAGGGAAAAGGGCTTGGTCTGTTCATAAACGGAAGTTCCAAGCTGTACTACCTGATAGGCCAGTTACAGATACAGATCTGCTTAAATTCTCCAAAAAAACTCCGCTATCCAGTATTCCATGGAGTGTTTATGCTGAGGGCAGTGCCTAAGAAAAGTTGAGCTGTAGAATACACAATTATAAATTCTGATCTTATAGAAGAATATGTTAAAAAATGTCTACCGCACTGGTTCATTTGGAAACTTATGTCTGCCAGAAAAACTAAGTTATTGCTTTACGACAGCAACCATGTATTCGACAGTTTTCAACAACACCAAGAGTTCACTACGTATCTTGCAGACAGTTTTGTCTTATGTTCCTCTTGATGATCACACAAAAATAAGCAGAATGCACATCAGAACGTCAGGTGCAGTTCGGATGTCATGTCACACACTCTGGCTTTCAAAGAACAACCATCAATTCTATGTGCGAATTACTGTTCACCAATTGATCTGAGTATGGGAAATGGAATACTGGATTGATTGGGATGGAAACATACAAAAGCACTCCTAAACTGAGATGAACAGTAATCTATATCTAGGAACTGATAAAGTATATGTAAAAAAACTGTTCACATGGCTCTGAGCACTATGGGATTTAGCATCTGAGGCCGTCATCAGTCCCCTTAGAACTACTTAAACCTTACTAACCTGAGGATATCACACACATCCATGCCAGAGGCAGGATTCGAACCTGCGACCGTAGCGGTCCCGCGGTTCCAGACTCAAGAGCCTAGAACCGCTCGGCGACACTGGCTGGCAAAGTATGTGTAGAAATAGCCTGTGGATCACATTATATTGAGAATTTAAATGCAATTATAAAACAAATTGTAGAAGAGTTTAAGTTACGCGCAAACTTTAATACATTTAAACTGGGAATAAGATCGACAGAAAAGACAACAGATTTTAACATAGAACATTCGATAGGAACACAGTAAGTTTCGCAATAAATCAAATTTTTTAGAAGTATTCTGATAAAATTTACGGAATCAGCACAACTGGAGGACACACTACCAATTAAACCAATCGGTGTTCAGTTCAGTATTGCAACGACAGATCAATTCACACAATCTATTAATTCTCTCTACAGTGGAACGGGATAGGAAGTAGTGGAGGTGTCTGTGAATGCTATATAGAAGGTACATTCCAGTGACGGTCCTGACATTAAACCATCTTGAATTTAATATAGTAAACCAGGTCTGGCATGTGGTAAACAACTGAGATGAAGAAATCGTCATGCATCTACACTTCGAGCAGGAGCAGCAGAATGGTTGTAAAGTTTAAAACTGATGCTTACAGCTATTGATACACCGTTTTGCAGTGGAAGCTGTAATGCATTGTCAATGGTGAAAAACTATGACTACAGGTGCGACGAACTATTGATGCTGAGAGTAGTATTAACTGCCTGCGAAAATTGGACATTCCGTGCTACGGACGCATCTCTCTGGAATAAGTAACCAAAGATGTATATTTGAGGACTCTGTGTGAAGCGATTACAGAGATCGGACGTGTTTCATGTTGGAGAGATTTTGCTATTGTTGTGCGACGCTATTAAGCTCCATTGTGAATGTTTAGTTAGTGGATGGCACAATAAACAAATTCAAGAAAATAATACGCAATCAAGGTGTATTTTTATCAATTAATAAAAGATTTGACAAACATTCTTCGGATACCACGTGACGTAGAGCCATCGGAGGTGCAGTGTGGAATGATAGTGCGAGCCTGCATCTTTTCACGGAGAATATTCTTCGAGAGAATATCTCAGTAGCAATAAATTTTTGGTTGATAAAAATGTTAGACACGTGAATCCATACGTATCATACAGCAAAACAGCAAGTTGTGGTGAACGATCTTCGTAGCGAAATAAACATTTTAGAGATTTCAGGTGGAGCAGTCCCGACAAGGAGTATCAGCGAAATCGACGCTGTAGTACATATATCTAGCTCTCCTGTGGTAATTAAAACCAAAGATTTACATTCTTTAGATTTTAAAAGACTGCAGCTAAAACCTAAATAAAACCACTGGAAATCATAACTAAAAATACCAAAAATAAATAAGAAGACGAAAATTTTCTTAAACAAAATTTCTTAAATAAATTAAATAAAATATAATAAAATGGATATATATATATATATATATATATATATATATATATATCTGTGTGTGTGTGTGTGTGTGTTTCATGTACTGTATAATTGGTGGAGTACGGTCATGTGAGCTGAGCAGTTCCGATCGTCACCGAAAAACTTCACATCGCTGCAAGTTGGATAAGGCAAGCACACACAACTATCGGCAATCCCACCTCTACCTGGTCTCTTAAGCTGAATAGTGTCAATATTTATAGTTTAATACAGTTCTACATTTTCACTTCATTTCCGTATTTTCTTCAGAAATAGTCATAGACACTTATTTCGTGCATTCTTTTCAGGAGAAATTTTTATACGGGATAGTGTAATTAATTGTGTACAGACATATAGGTATTTTGTGTTTTTTTTTTAATTTTGTAATGGTCAAAACTAGATCACAATTTAAAATGGTTAAAGAGGAAGTGTTAGATGTTCATGAATTTGGTGAAGAGGAAATAGCAGCTTCGTCTCAACAGAAGACAAATCGTATGGCTCAAATCTTAGAACGACTAAGACTTTTGTCAGTATCGGTAACGACTATGACAGGTTTGGTACAAGCAGTATTACAAAAACAGGAAGACATGTCACAGAAGCAAACTGATACGTCATTGGTGGTACAAACAGTATTACAATTGCAAGCAGACTTGTGTCAAAGGCAAACAGACATGTCAGCCACAATTCAGGCATTAGTTAGCCAGCAACAACAAACCTCAAATGAGATAACCGAGTTGCGAAATGGGCAAAAGCAGTTTCCTTTGTGAAATCAAAAAGGATTACCGAAGAAATGCAAAACGAAATCGAAGCAGGAGCAAGCAGAAACTTCTGTAGTGGCATTAACAGAAACTCTGACTACCATTGCTTCTGGATGTGATCAATTGATACGAGAGAATTTCAGTAAACATCAACAGGATTTCTCAAATAAATTAGATGAATGGGCATCCGCTAAGGAAAACCAGGTGATTCTATGTGTAGATGCAATTATGTGGTTCAAATGGCTCTAAGCACTATGGGACTTAACATTGGAGGTCATCAGTCCCCAAGAATTAGAATTACGTAGACCTAACTAACCTAAAGACATCACACACATCCATGCCCAAGGCAGGATTTTAACCTGCGACCGTTGGAGCCGCCTGGTTCCGGACGGAAGCGCCTAGAACCGTTCGGCCACCGTGGTTGGCTAAGATGCAATTATAAAAGCAGCGGTAAGCAAATTGTCTGTTGACAGCTAACCAATTGCCGAAAATATTAAAGAATACATTAAAGAGGTAAAAGAACAATTAGGGCGAATTTCAAACAATGGAAGGACGAAATAGTCCATTCTGTTTAAAATATGTCCAGAGACATGGAACAGATGAGAGCGGCAGTAAAAGACTTTACAAATGAGCTGCGTGAAGTAGAACGAAAGGGGAGTTCAAGCCATGCATCATGTTGTGGTAACTGATATGCTTCGCCGGAGGGAAATATAAATTACAACGGAATGCACGCAGAGCCGCAAGCTAATAATGTGTACGCTGCAATGCTACTGTAGGAAAAAGTGTAGAAACATAGGAAGTTTCCGACGTTATCACCTGACCGAAAATCCATAAACCCAGTGGTATTTATACGAGGATTTCGTGGTGTACTACCAAGGGCTTGGACTGAAGCACAAAAGATCTGTTATTTTTCAGGATATATTCAAGGTTATGGTGCGTTATGGGCCATGGATATGATTGATACATGCGAAACATACGAGGAATTTGAGAAGGCGTTTCTTGCTAAATATTGGTCACGGGGTGTGGAAGAACGGTTAAGAAAAGAGGTCTTTAACCCTCAGCCATTCTGCGTAAAAAACATGAAGTCTACGGCGATACTTTGAGAAGTATTTAAATAACGCAAGATACTGGGATGAACCTATAATGCACAAGGATATTCTACGGATTTTGAACGCGAAACTTCAGGCTGAGACGAGAGACAAGTGAATACACTCATCAGAGGAGCATTTAGAAGAATTCGTGTCAACCTTGGACTCCATTGATTTGAGGCAAGAAGATATTAAGGCAAGACCAGACAGAGACAGCGCGTACTCGCAGTCGAATGCTTACGGCAGCCGAGTGAGCAATCAGCTGATTGAGGAGACAAATGCAAATCGCGCTCCGTCGCACTGCAATAATTACGACCAATATTGTAATCCGTATAGCGGTAATGGAAACAATTTCATATACGGGAAAAACAAACAGAATCGATACGACAGAAGGTACAATACAGGTTATAATGTGAACTCGAATTCTACGAATTGGCAAAACAATAATACGCAGACACAATCTTCTGTGCTGATGGATAGTGACTGGAGGCTACAAACACCAGTTATTACAGAAGTGAGAGAGGGTGCGGTTCATGCAAATGGATTGTGCTCGGAAAACTGATTCTGACCGAATTGTGCCCCGGAGGACCGGTCGAGGAAAGGTACAGGGGCTATGAGCAGAATGAAAATATGATGAGGTACAATGAAGGAAGAGTAATAGAAGAGGTGCTTTGTGCTGACACAACTAAATGTATGGAGTAATACTCATTGTAACCTATTTCTGCAACGAAAGCTGAAATAGAGGGTAGTCCAGTAACGGTAGCTTTGGATACGGGCGCATTAGTAAAGGCAATATTAATGAGCTTATTTAATAAAATAATGCAGAAGACGCCGCTGCCGACATTTCCTGCGCAACATTGTAAAATACAAGGAGCGTTTGGCACGCGATCACAACCTTTGAAGACACAGACGATGCTAAAATTTGATCTAGGAAATGCAGTGATAACATGCACGTTCCTAGTAGTGGATAAATTAACAGTCGACTGTGTTCTGGGATTAAAAACTACCCAGGAGGACGCAAAATTAGACTTCTCTACCGGGAAAGTAAATTTTTTGATAGACTGAGCCCTAGTCCAGGCAGATATGCTAGGGAAGGAAAGAGAACATGGAAGATACTGCAGAGGGACTAAGTTGCAATTGATAATAAAAGCCTGCCAGCAATGCAAAACATGTTTGATTAAAATCATCCAAGTAGTAGAAATATCCCAGCAGATAAAACAGAAGTTGAAGGAGCCAGAGCAACATTAGGATGAGAATAGAGCACAATTGTCTATCCTATTAAGCAAGTATACGAGAGTGTTTGAAAAAGAATCCGTTATCATTAAGGGTTATACATGTCATTTGAATGTCAAACCACACAGAACATACTGCCATAGTTTCTATCCCATTCCTTGGAGGCAACGCAATGCAGCGTACCAAGAAATACAGAGGATGTTAGATTGGAATCTAACTGAACCTTAAAACAGTCCTTACTGGAGTCCGCTTCTCGTTGTGCCGAAACCAGGTGGAAAGGTACGTCTTGTACTTGATGCTCATGTAATTAACACGATTATTGGACAAGTATGTACTCACCCAGAAACTATAGATGAGTTGATCCAAAAGTTCAATGGAGTGAAGTATTTTACAGCAATCGATTTGCATGCTTCATACTGGTAGGTCAAGTTAAATGAAGAGTCGAGAAAGTATACTGCATTTGTATTTGACAGAAGAAGTTATCATTTCAAGGTTCTTCCGTTTGGTTTGAATATCAGTGCCGGAATACTCATATCCGCATTGGATGAGGCATTAGGACCTGAACTAAGGAGTCAATTAACATTGTTTGTGGATGACATCTTGATAGCTACTAATACGTGGGTAGAAAATGTGATTCTACTGACACCAGTATTAGAGAGATTTTCTAGTGTGAGAAAACAGCTAACCTCCAAAACTCTCATATCTGCCTGGAGAAAATATAATTCTTAGGGTATTTAATAAATCCAAGAGGCATCTTACCACATTAAAAGATGATATGTGTGATGAAAATTTTTCCTATTCCTAGAATGAAAAGGAAGTTAAAAGATTTTTAGGTCTTGCATCGTTCTTTCGTTTAGTTCATAGAGGAATTCTGTGCTGTTACTAAATTTATTAAGGAAGAACGTGCATTGGCATTCGACTGAGGAATGTCAACGAGCATTCGAAGCAATCAAGCAAGCTTTGTCTAATGCAAAGATTCTCTATCATCCTCATATGTCCTTGGAATTAGGATTAATGACGGATGCTTCACCTGTTGGTTTGGACATTTGTTTGTTCCAAATTCGAAAAATAGATAGCAAGCCCACCTTTTTCCCTATAGCTTTCACTAAGAGGACACTGTCAAGTTGCGAGAGATCATATACTATCACGGAGCAAGAGGCTCTTGCAAAAGCGTGGGCAATCAAAAAATTTATTTGTTATTTATGTGGAGCAAGAACCACTGTGTACTGTAACCATAAAGCTCTTAGCTTTTTACGAACTTGTAAGCTATTATACACAATATTAGGAAGATGGACGGTCGCTCTTCAAGAGTACCAATTTCGTATTGTGTAGACACAAGGGAAGGAGAATATATCAGCAGATGCGTTATCCTGTCTTCCTGAAGGATTAGGAGAAGGCATCATTTCAGATGGAAATGAAGATGAATTTCCAGTATTATTGATGAGAAATCAAGTACAGCGATGATTCAATTTAGAGTTATATGGTGATATCACAAGACTCCAACAAAATGATCCAAGATGGATGAAGATTCGACGAAAATTAGAAGATCCACAAGAAGATAAGATAAACCTGTACTATAAGGTAGTGAATGATGTACTGCTTCATCGTCGCAGTACTAAGAGTCAGAACTGCAGTATATATATACCCGAGGAATATGAGTAGTTAATGACGTACTCTCACAACACTTGGGGACACTTTGGTGCTGCAAAATATGCGAACAAACTGAGAATGTACTGTTACTTCCCGGATTTACGTAGAAAAGTATGGAGAGTAATGAGAAAATGTGTATACGTCAAAAAACAAAAACAAATAACAAAGGCAGTAAAGGTCTGTTACATTCCATTATTCCGGAAAAGCCGTTAGCTATTTTATCAGTGAATGTCTTTAGACCATTACCGAGGACTCGAGTAGGCTGTAAATATATTGTAGCTTTCTTGGACATATTTACAATATCTGCCAAATTCTATCCAATGAAAACTGCTACAGCAGCGCTAGTTCTGAACCGTTTATTCAGTGACTACATACCGCGTATTGGGAAGCCGAACACAGTGTTATCTGACAATGCTACAACTTTCACTGAATATAGGTGGACGCGCGTATTAGCTCTAGCCAACATCACACGGATATTAACATCCAGATATAAGCTGGGCGCGAACCAGATCGAGAGAACTTTTCACGAATGAAATAGATTTATGTGAACATATTGGCATGCGAAGCAGACAAGATGGATACAATATCTCGATACATTTGGGAAAATCATGAACAATTTGCCTCATATGACCACAAACGTTACAACTGCTGAAATAATGTTCGAGAGAAGAGAAAGAAATGAATGGATAGATAAGATTCCAAAGATATTAGGAGAAACCTAACGGCAAGATAAGACAAGAACAGCTTTAATAAATCTGACTGAAAGTGCAAGAAAGAGGAAGGTAGATTGTGAAGTGATTAGGATACCAAATCCATATATATATATATATATATATATATATATATATATATATATATATATATATATATTCAAAGCAATGGCACAGCAACAAAGCTAATTACTTATTTTGAAGAATAAAGTCAATTCACTGGGTGGAGTTTCAGGAAACTTTATTGAGATAGAGTACCAACGAAAATATTTGGAAGGACAATGTTGGACCAGATTGAGAGGGATATATATGATCGTTGTGGGGTGTTTGGTATTAAATTGTAATTATCTGGGGTATGATAAATGATGAAGAGGAACGACTGGGCTGAATTTGTGGAGATTCGGGGGAGGTAGATAAATTCGTAATTATATTCTGTAAAGGTTAAAGCTAGTTTCGCAGACTGATAGAAGTGCGGAGTAGAGATAGATTCCGCGACCCGCAACGAACTTCACGTGAAGTGTTGTGTGTTTCCAGGTACAAAATAAATTATGAACACGTGCTGGTGCAGTGTCATAAAAAGAAATTAGTGATGCGACACAAGGGTGCTTATCTGTGTACTAATAAGCAAGGATATACTCATGTGCCTCATATTCTAAAAAGATTTTGTGCGTCATTGAATAAAAACTTGAAGTCACGAAAGGGAATTATCACTAGAGTTTACCAAGGATAACGAATATGGACGTGGTACTCTGATATTAATAAACAAACGTATAAAGTAGAAGAGTATCGATAATTGTGGTGAAAGATTACCCGAATATTGAGTAATAAAATGTATATTACTTCTTCCGAATCACTAAATTCAGACCAGTATCGTGAGAATGAATGAATTAATTAAAATAAAATAAAAATCACAATGTGATAACGTTAAGAGACGTTACAAGTTTCATAAATCAGTAGGTTGTAAACTATGCAATGCCGTCGCTTGATACAACATCTCCAGTTCAATATGATGAGGGAATCGTACTCCATACCTCTTGCTTCAGCGATGTTTAATGACAATGATGAGATGAGGATTTACATTTAACACTGGCATGCTTCAGCACTTCCAAGCCACAGTATTTTATAAATGGAAAGAAAATTTATGAAAAAGTAGTGGCATCACAACGTAAACAGAATGCTTTGTACTTCCTCTTTCAGGAAATGAGACATACACTGAATGAGGTCGAAACTGACAATATAAAAATGTTGAAAATCAAACTTTAAAACAAATGTTTCTGCATCAACTTCTTACTTGAATGCTTAACGAAGTGCAGGATGGTTAACACATGGATCTACAAAAGAACACAATCCCCTTAGCGTGAGTTTACCACTCAAGACGCTTATGCCACACTTTCAAGGCATGAAATATGTCGTCAACAATGTGAAGCACGAACTAATTCTGGTATAAAGTACAACAGATTCAAATAGAGACTAGTAATAAAGAGAATAAAACTGTGTTGGAGAAATTATCATTCATGGTTTGAGGTGTTGGTTGAACAGTTCAGCATATCCATGAGAAGCTACAGAATCTATCTCCAGTGACCCAGTGATAAACCATTCCCCATAACATCATGTGGATTTCAGGGAAACAAGGTTCACAACGGAATACATCTCATTTAATTAAATTAACAAGAGTGAAACAATTAAGAATGTTGTTGTTGTTGTGGTCTTCAGTCCAGAGACTGATCTGACGTAGGTCTCTATCCTGCAAGTTTCTTCATCTCCCAGTGCCTATAGCAACCTACATCCTCTTAAATCCGCTCAGTGTATTCATCTCTTGGTCCCCCTCTACGATTTTTAAGCTCCACGCTACCCTCCAATACTAAATTGGTGATACCTTGATGCCTCAGAACATGTCCTACCAACCGATCCCTTCTTCTAGTCAAGTTGTGCCACAAATTTCTCTTCTCCCCAATTCTACTCAATACCTCCTCATTAGTTATGTGCCCATCTAATCTTCAGCATTCTTCTCTAGAATCACATATCGAAAGCTTCTATTCTCTTCTTGTGTAAATTATTTTCCGTCCATGTTTCACTTCCATACATGGCTACACTCCATATAAATACTTTCAGAAACGACTTCCTGACTTTTAAATCTATACTCGACGTAAATAAATTTCTCTTCTTCAGAAACGCTTTCCTTGCCATTGCCAGTCTACATTTTATATCCTCTCTACTTCGACCACCAGCAGTTATTTTGCTCCCCAAATAGCAAAACTCATTTTATACTCTAAGTGTCTCATTTCCTAATCTAATTCCCTCAGCATCACCTGACAGAACTAGACTACATTCCATTACCCTCGTTTTGCTTTTGTTGATGCTCATCTTATATCCTCCTTTCAAGACACTGTTCATTCCGTTTAACTGCTTTTACCGGTCCTTTGCTAAACGTCGCTGGCAAAACCTTAAAGTTTTTATTTCTTCTCCATGCTCCTGGTCCAAATTTTTCTTCTGTTTGCTTTACTGCTTGCTCAATATACATATTGAATAACATCGGGGATAGGCTACAACCCTGTCTCACTCCCTTCCCAACCACCGCTTCCCTTTCATGCCCCTGGACTCTTATAACTGCCATCTGGTTTTTGTACAAATTGGAAATAGCCTTTCGCTGCCTGTATTTTACCCCTATCACCTTGAGAATTTGAAAGAGAATATTCCAGTCTACTTTGTCAAAAGCTTTCTCTAAGCCTAGAAATACTAGAAACAAAAGTTTGCCTTTCCTAAATCTTTCTTCTAAGATAAGTCGTAAGGTCAGTATTGCCTAACGTGTTCCAACATTTCTACGGAATCCAAACTGATCTTCCCCGAGGTCGGCTTCTACAGGTTTTTCCATTCGTCTGTAAAGAATTCGCGTTAGTACTTTGCACCTGTGACTTATTAAACTGATAGTTCGGTAATTTTCACATCTGTCGACACCTGCTTTCTTTGGGATTGGAATTAGTATATTCTTCTTGAAGTCTGAGGGTATTTCGCCTGTCTCATACATCTTGCTCAGCAGATGGTAGAGTTTTGTCAGGACTGGCTCTCCCAAGGCCGTCAGTAGTTCTAATGAAATGTTGTCTACTCCCGGAGCCTTGTTTCGACTTAGGTCTTTCAGTTATCTGTCAAACTCTTTACGCAGTATCATATCTTCCATTTCATCTTAATCTACATCCTCTTCCATTTCCATAATATGGTCCTTCGTATATCGCCCTTGTATAGACCCTCTATATACTCCTTCCACCTTTCTGCTTTCCCTTCTTTGCTTATAACTGGGTTTCCATCTGAACTCTTGAGATGCATACAAGTGGTTCTCTTTTCTCCAAAGGTGTCTTTAATCTTCCGGTAGGCAGTATCTATCTTACCTCTAGTTATATATGCCTCTACATCCTTATATTTGTCCTTTAGCCATCCCTGATTAGCCATTTTGCACTTCCTGTCGATCTCTTCCGAGATTGTCCTAAATGCTTTTTCTGAAAGTTATTTCGAGCAGTTAGTCCACGAACCCACGCGAATTGTAAGTGATTGCGAAAACACACTTGACCTCTTAGCCATAAACAATCCAGAGCTAATAGAGAGCATCATGACTGATACAGGGATTAGTGATCACAGGGTCGTTGTAGCTAGGCTCAATACCGTTTCTTCCAAATCCACCAGAAGCAAACGCATAATAATTTTACTTAAAAAAGGGGATAAAGTGTCACTAGACGCCTTCCTAAGAGACAATCTCCATTCCTTCCGAACTGACTATGCAAATGTAGACGAGATGTGGCTCAAATTCAAAGATATAGTAGCAACAGCAACTGAGAGATTCATACCTCATAAACTGGTAAGAGATGGAACTGATCCCCCATGGTACACAAAACAGATCCGAACGCTGTTGCAGAGGCAACGGAAAAAGCATGCGAAGTTCAGAAGAACGCGAAATCCCGAAGATTTGCTAAAATTTACAGACGCGCGAAATTTGGCACGGAATTCAATGCGAGATGCCTTTAATAGGTCCCACAACGAAACATTGTCTCGAAATTTGGTAGAAAATCCGAAGAAATTCTGGTCGTATGTAAAGTACACAAGCGGCAAGACGCAGTCAATACCTTCGCTGCGCAGTGCCGATGGTACTGTTACCGACGACTGTGCCGCTGCAGCGGAGTTATTGAACGCAGTTTTCGGAAATTCCTTCACCAGGGAAGACGAATGGAATATTCCAGAATTTGAAACACGAACAGCTGCTAGCATGAGTCTCTTAGAAGTAGATACCTTAGGAGTTGCGAAGCAACTCAAATCGCTTGATACAGGCAAGTCTTCAGGTCCAGATTGTATACCGATTAGGTTCCTTTCAGATTACGCTGATACAATAGCTCCCTACTTGGCAATCATATACAACCGCTCACTCACCGATAGATCTGTAACTGCAGATTGGAAAATTGCGCAGGTCGCACCAGTGTTTAAGAAGGGTAGTAGGAGTAATCCCTCGAACTACAGACCTATATCATTGACGTCGGTTTTCAGTAGGGTTTTGGAGCATATATTGTATTCATACATTATGAATCACCTCGAAGGGAACGATCTATTGATACGTAATCAGCATGGTTTCAGAAAACATCATTCTTGTGCAACGCAGCTAGCTCTTTATTCACACGAAGTAATGGCCGCTATCGACAGGGGATCTCAAGTTGATTCCGTATTTCTAGATTTCCGGAAAGCTTTTGACACCGTTCCTCCCAAGCGACTTCTAACCAAGCTGCGGGCCTATGGGGTATCGTCTCGGTTGTGCGACTGGATTCGTGATTTCCTCTCAGGAAGGTCGCAGTTCGTAGTAATAGACGGGAAACCATAGAGTAAAACTGAAGTGATATCAGGTGTTCCCCAGGGAAGCGTCCTGGGACCTCTGCTGTTCCTGATCAATATAAATGACCTGGGTGACAATCTGAGCAGTTTTCATAGGTTGTTCGCAGATGATGCTGTAATTTACCGTCTAGTAAGGTCATCCGAAGACCAGTATCAGCTGCAAAGCGATTTAGAAAAGATTGCTGTATGGTGTGGCAGTTCTCAAGGCTGTCAATTCAACTAAGTACCTGGGTGTTAAAATTACGAACAACTTCAATTGGAAAGACCACATAGATAATATTGTGGGGAAGGCGAGCCGAAGGTTGCGTTTCATTGGCAGGACACTTAAAAGATGCAACAAGTCCACTAAAGAGACAGCTTACACTACACTCGTTCGTCCTCTGTCAGAATATTGCTGGGCGGTGTGGGATTCTTACCAGGTGGGATTGACGGAGGACATCGAAAGGGTGCAAACAAGGGCAGCTCGTTTTGTATTATCACGTAATAGGAGAGAGAGTGTGGCAGATATGATACGCGAGTTGGGATGGAAGTCATTAAAGCAAAGACGTTTTTCGTCGCGGCGAGATCTATTTACGATATTTCAGTCACAAACTTTCTCTTCCGAATGAGAAAATATTTTGTTGAGCCCAACCTACACAGGTAGGAATGATCATCAAAATAAAATAAGAGAAATCAGAGCTCGAACAGGAAGGTTTAGTTGTTCATTTTTCCCGCGCTGTTCGGAAGTGGAATGGTAGCGAGATAGTATGATTGTGGTTCGATGAACCCTCTGCCAAGCACTTAAATGTGAATTGCAGAGTAATCATGTAGATGTAGATGTAGATGTAGATGTTTTTATTCCTTTTTGACTGCATCATTTACTGCATTTTTGTATTTTCTCCTTTCATCAATTAAATTCAATGTTTGTTCTGTTACCCAAGGTTTTCTACTAGCCCTAAGAATGAGAACATGGATACTGCACCTCACACAGACACATTGATAATTACACCAAGGTGACAGAAGTCGTGAGATACCTCTTACTAGCGTGTCGAAACTCCTTTCCACAGCATACTTCAGCAACCCAATGTGGCATGGTCTCAGTAAACGGTTGGAAGTACCCTGCAGAAACACTGAACCATGGTGCCTCTGTAGCCACCCATGATTCAGGGCGTGTTGCTGGTGCACGAACTGACCATTATGGAACCACCACCACCATCTTACACAATGCCTCGTTGACAATTTGGGTCCATGGCATTGTATGGCCTGCGCCACAATCGAATCCTACTGCCAGCTCTTACCAACTGGAATCGCGACTCATATGACCGAGCCACTGTTTTCCAGTCGTCTAGTGTGCCACTGGTATGACCACGAGCCTAGAAGAGGCGCTGCAGAAAATGTCGTACTGTTAGCAAACGCACTAGCGTCGGTCGTTTGCTGCCTTAGCCCACTACCCTAACGACTACGTTCGTTGTACGTCCCACATTGCTTTCTGCGGTTGCTTCACGCAGTGTTGCTTGTCTGTTACCACTGACAATTTTATCAAACGCCACTTCTGTCGGTCGTTCAGTGAATTCCGTTGGCCACTGCGTAGTCCATGTTGAGAGGTAACGCCTGAAATTTAGTATCCTGGTACACACTTGACACTGTGGATCTCGGAATATTTAAACCTCAACTTCTACCGAAATTCAACGTTCCATGCGTCTAGCTCCACTACCGTTCCATTTTCAAAGGCTGTTAATGTCTTTCGAGTGACCAAAATCACTTCAGAAACCTTTTCACATGACTCACCTGAGTACATACAACAGCTCCGCCAAAGCACTGCCCTTCTATAACTAGTGTACACGATGATACCGCCATCTGTATATGACTATATCGCTATCCCATGACTTTGTAATTGATCAAGTTACTGTAAACTCATAGGAGAGCTTTGACAATTTTGGGTAGATACATTCTAGAAACGATATTCATTATAGAAACTTTCTTCACGAATATGACCACCGACAGTGGAATTAATTAATGGGTTAAAGTAAGGTTCCAGATGAACGTGTCCAAACACAAGCTGGTTCGCATAACCATTCAGTGGATGTCTGTAGCTGGCTGTGAGAATTAGATCAGCAAAACGAAAACCTGATGCCAGATAATTGACTTCGCACTCGCCTGGTTTTGGTTAATGCAAATACGGCCCGTACTTACTACTGTAATGATGTACGAGATCAGAGGCTGACTGCAGTAATAGCAGAGAATTCTAAGGCCAAGCCGTACATTAGAATTCTACTCCAAGTTGGAGACATCTCACTCTGCAGCTCTATGATATTCCAAGCAGTATTCTCTCTGTTCTTCTAACAGCAAGTTCTTTTTCATTCTTCTCTTCAACACTTAACTGTTTCAGCGAACATCAATATCTCCCTGGCCAACTGCAACAGACCTTGTGAGCTTCAATCAATG
This sequence comes from Schistocerca americana, assembly GCF_021461395.2. Taxonomy (NCBI): domain Eukaryota; kingdom Metazoa; phylum Arthropoda; class Insecta; order Orthoptera; family Acrididae; genus Schistocerca; species Schistocerca americana. The sequence continues at coordinate 208,310,245 of NC_060125.1, read as the reverse complement.
ATAATTTAATAAACAATATACCAAATTCTGCATTTTTACATATTTGCCTCAGTTAACCATTGAAGTATATTCTTCTCTCCCCCGCTACATAACAGATTTGTGGTTACAGCCAGTGGGAAGGCGTGGACATACAATTGCATGGGAACTCATCCCCACTATCAATATAATTAATATCAGGCCATCAGAGATCAACTTACTGAATTTTGAACGAACTTTGCTGCTGGTTTCCTCTGGATTTAATGGCTGGTTCCACACCAGCAGGACTGTGTTTTTTCCTGCACGTCTAATCTTTAACTTTGCTTAAAGAGATTCTTTTCACTTCACGTAGAATGAAACTTTATAATGGACTGGCAGCCCTCACTATTTACTCCTACTGCGCTCAGCCCGCTGACAGCTATTCCCTATGTTCACCTGCCGAACAACTTGGCTTTCAGCATAAACAGACTTAAAATCTCTGCAGTTCCCACTAGTGACTCTTCTCTATAACCAGCCAGATAAAAGCTCCAATCTACAGTGCATTACAAGACCTACACTGTAGCAAAATGGAAGAAAAGGCAGAACTAATTAGAATTACAGTTACTGCCATTTGCTATTATTGCATGCAGTTTTCATGTAGCGTAGGTGATTTGATTTGATTTACTAGTCGGATGTGCGTATTGGATTATCAAACATGTTACAGGACAGTTTTGAGAAAAAACTGCTATGAAATATCACCCCTTCCTCGTTTTCGAAATAGACACTGATGCATTTGGGTTGAGACTAATCTGTAGCAGAAGTGCATCAAGACATTCAGCCGACAGTGCTTTAGATTGAAATTCCTTTTTCAGGTGTCAGACGAGCAGTTTAGCATACCCCTAAGATGACACAAAATCTATCCGTGGCTACCTCCAGTGACAGGTAAGGCCCCTTAATATTATGCACATTCCAAGAAAAAAGGGTCGTACAATGGATAATGACTTATATAAGGATATTACAGCGGGTAGGAGTTCATTACACATGAAAATATGGGCACCAAAGCTTACACAGATCAACTGTTAATGGGAGCTGTCGATCTACAAGCACAAATTGTCACTACAACAATCTAATTTATCACTGAAGGACATAAAAATATTTTCTTCACTGAATAAGTATACAATCAGTTATTAAGTTATTGCGAACACGTACAAAAGCTTTAGCACAGGTTGGTGGACAGAGGATGGAAAGAATAAAAAGCTGTACTCGCGAATATGACCAGTGACTGCGTAACTTGTTAGTGAATTAAAAAGTCCCAAAAAAGCATGAACAAACACCAGTAGTCTTGTCTAAGAGGTTAGTGGCTGCAGCTAGTTAGCTGTGAGAATTAGATCAGCAAAACGAAACTCTAATGTAAGATAACTGACTCCACACTCGACTAGTCTCAGGAATACAAATATGGATCATGCTGAGCGCACTAATTATGTGTGGGTCCAGAAAATGGATGCAGTAGTGGTTGAGAATTGTAAGATCAGTCCCAGAATCTGAAATGTGCTCAAAGCGGGAAGCATCTCAATCTAAAGCTCTATGAGTCCCAAGAACAAATTTTCTCTCCGGTGCACGCACAGCAAGGCCTTATTTATTTATTAATGCACTGCTTTTCGAATGAAAATTTCACTCTGCAGCCGAATGTGCGCTGATATGAAACTTCCTGGAAGATTAAAACTGTGTGCCGGACGGAGACTAGAATGCCGGTTCGAGTCTCAGTCCGGCACATAGTTTTAATCTGCCAGGGAGTTTCATATCTACTGCTTATTTGACCTGACCAGAACAGGGCCTTAAGATCCTATCTTACATCTAACCAGAAACAATACATACAAAAAATATTCCAAAACAATCTCAATAACAATAATTTGCATTATTAATTAAAATAATCGTTAGCAATAATTACAGTGACACTAAAAATAATTATAAAATAGTTGAGGAATTAGGAATGGTATTGATTATTAATTATAAGACAAACTCAATAACAATGATTTTACAAAATTGTTAAGGCTTTCGTGGCCACTTGTTGACAAAGTGCCTATTCGCTTCTGCCTCGGATTCTTCGGCCGACGTTCATATAATGATTTTTCTGACGTTTCGCCAGCACGAGTGGCTGGCATTGTCAAAGCTTCACCCTCCATTGCCGGTGGTGAACTGGAGCCGAGCACGCGGCCGCAGACTATATGTACCTGGCGCGCCAACGTCCGAGGGCTTCTCCGCGGTCATTTCCGGTGTGGTTCTCCTCTTGCTACCTGTGACGGTCGTTCGCTGCAGTACGGGAAGCCAGGATCCGTTTACCTTAAGGCTTTCCTCTTTCTTGTTCAAACTGTTCGCGTGTTTTTGTATTTCTACAGCTTCTCTGAACAAGCGCGTGTGATAATGCTTCTCTACAGCCAGAACTTCCGTGTCGGCGAATTTTATTACGTGGTCGGTCTCATTCAGTGCGTGGTCTGCCACGGCCGATTTCTCCACCTGCCCCAACCTGCAAAGTCGCTTATGTTCTTTGATCCTGGTGTTGACTGATCGTCCAATCATTCCGACATAAACTTTTATGGATGCGCATGGTATACGGTATATTTCTAGGACATAGCGTTTACCGAAAACCGACACACACGGACCAATACCTGCACAAACTATCAAACCATCACCCGAGCCAGAAAAAATGCATGATTCATACGCTTGTAACGCGAGCAGCACGAATATGTGGGCCGCAGTACCTCAGACGTAAAATGCAACACCTGGAAAGTGTTCCGAGGAGCAATGGGTACTCCACAAATTATATTACAAGTGAAACAGAGCCCAACACTCGGAGAAGTAAGGAATCAGAAAAAGAAATGTCAGGTACGGCCTTTCTGCCATACATTCCCAGAGTGACGGACAGAATCGGCCGTATGTTGCGCAAACATGGCGTAAAAATGATTTTCAAACCGACAAGGAAGATCATACAGTGTCTCAGATCGGCGAAGGAGAAAAGAGACCCACTTGCAATGTCGGGAATATACCGTATACCATGCACATGCGTAAAAGTTTATGTCGGAATGACTGGACGATCAATTAAGTGGAAAGGATAGTGAAGGAGGAAAAGACTAAAATAAATATGACAATGGCTGCTAGAAACGAAAGAGTTTCAATAGAGTATTCTGAAGAGAAGGGGACGGAAAAGTAGTGGATTAGGGAGGGCTGATTAGAGTGAACTGCAGAAGAGACAGCTACCGTGATAGAAGGTACCCCATTAGCTATCTTTCTAAGTTTGAAAGGATTTTAATTTTCCTAACACTTTGAGGAAGATTCTTCCTGAGTTAGTTTCCTGATACTGAAAGTGGTTTAGTGAATGGGGCAGTGTTATGTTATGGCACAGAGAGGATTTTATTACCTGAAAACTAGTATTTCTGCTTTTTTGTTGGGGTAGTAATGTAAGGATTGAAGAAGGAGCGCAATGGTTGAGAAGACCATACAGTAAACACAGGATATGAGAAGCTCTATACTTACTAACACGTAGCCATGAAAATGGGTATGCTGGCGAGCATGCTATTATTCCTAAGTGCAAACCCAAGAAATCTGTGCACAGCTATCCTAAACTTAAATGAAGGCTTACTTTATTAGAATGAGTACAAAACTATCAAGGAACGACATATGGAAATTTTGATCATTCACAGATAGCCAAAGCAGTTAAGACGACTGCTCCTGTAAAGTGGGAAATCCAGATTCGAGTCCCAGTCAGACAAATTTTCACTGTCCTCATTCCCTTACACAGCAGATGATTGTTTGTATTTGCAACCAAGAATAAATTTTATGTAATTTTGTGACAGCACTTTCAAAGGCCCGGTTAAATGTAGAGGACGGAACAGGTTGTTGCAATTGTGGAAAGGAGCCAAAAATAATGGGCGCATGTCAGTTACACTCCAACAAATATAACTTTATTTAGTTGCCCATACATTAAAGTACAAATTTACGATCTTATGGCTTAAGGGCACAACCCCCTTAATTTTTAAAACGGCTGAAGGTTCAAATGGCGCTGAGCACTATGGGACTTAACATCTACGGTCATCAGTCCCCTAGAACTTAGAACTACTTAAACCTAACTAACCTAAGGACAGCACACAACACCCAGTCATCACGAGGCAGAGAAAATCCCTAACCCTGCCGGGAATCGAACCCGGGAACCCGGGCGTGGGAAGCGAGAACGCTACCGCACGACCACGGGCTGCGGACCAAACGGCTAAAGGTCCATGATTTAAAACACAGCTACAATACATTTTCCAAATCCACAAACCGCAAGATATATTTCAAATGAGGCTGAAGGCCCAAGCAATCAGACTTTACAAGCAAGGAATTTAAATTTTAAGACGGCAGAAGGCCCATGATTGAAAAACACAACTACAATAAATTTTCAAAAGGCAGAAGGCACAAATCTTTATCCAGAAAAAAATATTTTAAATGAGGCTGAAGGCCCAAACAGTCTAAGACTTAGCAAGTAAGGAACTTTAATTTTAAGATGGCTGAAGGCCCTTGATTGAAAAACAAAACTACAATAATTTTCCAAAAGGCAGAAGACCCAAGCTTTCACCAAAAATACTTTAAATGAGGCTCAAGGCCCAAACAACGCAAGACTTGACAAGTAAGGAACTTTCAATTTTAAAACGGCTGAAGGCCCATTATTTAAAACCCAACTAAAAGCATACAAATTCAAACCATCGCCTATGAGCCATTAAAATACACAATGAAATACCAATAATAAAGGCAGTACATCCAGCGGCGCTCAGAAGTTTCCAGGGGGTGGTCTTCACTTGAAATATTAACGTTCGCTTAGGGGAGACAGGTAGTCAACCCAACTGTATCCGATGTGCCGGCAACCCAACCAAGAGACAGTCAACGGACCCACCGACAGGACGACTTGCTTTCCACCCGATCGGTACACCAGAAACTCCAACGCCAAAACGGAAAAGGCGTAGCCGCTCACAACCAACTATGCATAAGCTGTCAAAACCACACACACATGTAGGACAGTGACAACACTGTGAGGAAAGGACACTGCCTGAATTTTATGTGAGCAGCCAGGGCAGGTAACCGGAACGGCCACAAGGCGGAAAATTCCGCTGGGGCACCTGGACTTCAAATAACCAAAATACAGTTAAACTCCACCGGATGGTGGCCAGACTTTTGACAACTCGAATACTCGCTGTTGCCCACAGGAATACCCCCAACAGCCAACCATGAAAACCAACGGCGCAATGTCGATGGACTGGCTTCAGTAATTAAATCACCACTCAACTTAGATGTCCTGGGTTGTTGAGCCACGAACCTCGTAGCAATCGGACTGCTTGAAGACCGCCAGCGGGCCCGGCCTACTGCGCCGCACGGTGATTTCCTGCCTGATCCACACCAACCGACCGACTGCTACACATCGGCACGGAGACAGCACTAAAATAGCTGAGCAGTAGACATCACAAATTACACACCGTTTCACGAACACATGGACGAAGGACTAGACAATACTAACGGCAGTGACTGTGCAATAACAAGGACGAATCACGAGTCGGCACACGCCGGCAACCCATAACCGATCCCCAGCCAACATACACGTCGTTCGACAAAACGACCGACCGACGACCAGTCAAGGTGGTCCGCACTCAAGTGTTATGTATCGGCAACCATTGGGCGAGTCATGGCTCTCCGGACCTCACTGCAGCTGCACCCCAACTAAACTTCTGCCACGTTTTATGTCAAACACTGCCAGGTCCGAACTGCACTACCAGCGCCTCCCAACTCACTGACAGATCCGAACTAACTCCAAACACATGACAACCGGGAAGCAATAGCAGTCAACAAAGATAATATGCCAGGGCTTATATCGATAAGCGCCGCTGCTGCCGCTCACGGGCAGCCAAGGCGGCAACTCAGTGACACCAGTAACTGAAATTAACATAACGAGGTGGTAGCACAGTAAAACCAGGATGTCAAATGAGATATGGCACGAACGCCACGCAAAGCTCACACTTGCCATGCAGTGATTTTTTCGAGGTACCAAATTGGTATTCATCCAGAAGTTTATTTGAGTAACTAAGAGTCAGATACTCCTGGCGAAGGCATTAGAGGTAATCGTCGAAAGCTCGAGGTTTTATCCTGAACTTAGGTAGCAACAAGTCCGAAAAATTACTACATGACAATTGCTGTTACAAAATACAGGAAATGCGTTTACAGTTGTGAATATGATCACTAACTGATGGTCAATTGCTCCCGACGAAGACGATGGGGGTATTCGTCGAAAACTGAAGGTTTTACCCTGAACTGACGCAGCAAGGAGTCTGAAAACGCTTTATACATCAAAGCCGTCGTGAAAGACTGTTCTCAAATTCGTAAGCTGATCGTGATATATATAAAGCCTTAGATGATTGTGATAGAATGAAAATGGCTCTGTAATCAGAAGGATTTTTGGCAGACTCCTCTTTAGGTAGAAGTTTTATAAGATCTTTTTTCAAGGCTATTGGGAAGACGCTGCAGAATAGTTAAATATCCTTTATTATAGGCAATAATGGACTGATGAGGAATTAATCATCTGTGATGACTCTGTGCGACAAATGTTAGCTTGCTCGGGCAGCATTGGAATCTCGTTGGCCAATTGCAACAGACCTTGTGAGTTCCAACCAATCATAATTTCATAAACGTGCTAACAAATTTCCTACTGTTACAGATTTTGCTCTGGTTAACCAATGAAGTATGCTCGTCTCTTAGAGCAGGGTAGAAGGCAAAGAATTCCCCCCACCATGTAACAGATTCTAGTTATGACCAACCAGAAGGTATGCATGTACATGTACGTGGGAACTCTGTCCCGCTATGAAAATAATTGTTATAAGCTAATCAGTGATCAACCTAATAAGTTTTGAACAAAAATTGCAGATGGCCTCAGTCATGAAGAACAGCTAGTCCACACTAGCAGTATCTTTCGGAAAAGGGATTGTTTTAGCTGTGCACACACTCAAGCTGCGTTATGGTCTAGCTGTTCTTGCTTGTTGCTCCTACTGCATTCAGTCAGCAGACATCTCTTTCCTATATTTACCTGCGCAGGAGTTTGGCTTCCAGCAGAAACATCTTTACGACCTGCATGGTTAGCCTTAGTACCTCTTGTCTTTCAATAGCCAGGTAAAAGCCCCAGCCTGCAGTGCATTACAAGCCTTCACTGTACAAAAAGAAAAAGAGATAGAGCTAATTAGAACTGCAGTCCCTTCCATTTGCTACTGTTACTTACACATATCATGCACCATTAGTAAATTGACTTGACTTACTAGTCAGAAATGCATATCAGATTATCAAACACGTTGTCAGACAGTTTTGGAAAAAGCTGCCACATAACAATGGGGACTGTTTGAGCAGCCAATTCTACTGACGACATCCGCGCTGAAATGGACCATTATACTGCTGTTCAGTTAGAAATGCCAAATTCATTACGCTGGTGCTGCAAACTGACAGTTAGGGGAATCTGGAAAAGGACTCCAGCATATTTCACAAGCATATACTAACCAGTGCTAAAGCTTAAATTAGCTCTGAGTCTTACCCACATGACAATTTACAGATGGACTGGAGTAATAACTTCTATAGCGTACTGTTTGACATGTTAGCAAAATGTCACCATTATTACGATGTCAGTGATGACGAATTCAGATGCATGCATAGCCTACAGATATTTGATGAATTAGTGCCAGATTGCTTTGGCCGAATTAGCGTCGATAGATGTTTGCATAGAATTTGAATCATAGGAGAACTGATCCAAAGATAGTCCAGTATATGCATTGTTACTACATGACTATTAATTATTCACCATTCATAGGAATTGTATAAGGTATTGTAGAAGTTATCATGTGCTGCATCATATCTATAGCATTTCACAATGACACCTCAATGTGAAAACCTCAGTTTATATATTCGAAGGTTGTATGATGAGTATGGATAGTTTGCATATAAGGATAGTGACTTCATTGAACTTAAAATTTATGTGTTTGGACAACATTCATCCCAAATGCTGCATCACTGCAACTATCAGAGGCATGGGGTGTGCCAGGATTCCAGAAACTGTTTTATCGTTAATTCATAATTACCATGCAATATGATGGGATGATGCTGGGATGGTTTGTGAAGACATACTAACATCGGTTCGAATATTTGACCAAACACACACGACTGTGTTTGTCAAAGGGAGTGAGAAGGCTTTGTGGCTGCATAAGTTTTACAGTCATGCTGCAGTTCAGAATGTGGAATGATATAATTGCCCATCTCTCTGGTGGCACAGGCAGATGTATGAGAGAAAGATAGTCTTATGTATAATTCAGATAATCTAATCTTACTTTTTTACAGCGAAATGAAAAATAAATGTCTTTATTAAAGATCTAGATATTTTTAATTTAATTCATCCTCGTCTAAAAACAAGTCTGAGCAACCTCCTCCTTCTTCTCCTTCTCAACCAGTCAGTTTCAACTTGCTTACACTCATCTACTGACAGATCAGAACAAACCCTCCTCCAGGACTGACTGGTTCCAACTTTCTCAACACTCTCTTCCCTACCCATATGAATTGAGCAAGCAAACTCACGAATGTCAATTGGCAAGCTGCTCTCCTATATCTGTAGGAAAGAAAAAAGAATAGGCAAATGTTTATGATAAGTGTACATTTGCATCCACACGTATTGGTTATGCTGGTCATCCTGTATAGCTGACATAATTTTACCCACATCTTCTATACATGTATGGAAACTACGGTGATCACATGCCACATGCTCACACAGCCCAATAGGTGCAACACAGTAAGCAAACCCTATTTAAATTAGTCTTCTTTTCTGTACTCAGGTCTACTGTTCTTTTCATATAGACTGGTTTCAACTTCGAACTTATATATTCACCAGCCTTGTCTCTATAGCTTCAATCGCAAGCATGTTCGACACTTGTATTGCACACATCTCCATGTATTCACTAACCTTATCCCTATGGTTTCACTTACAAACATGTTCGACACATATATTGCACACATCTTCTCCTCCCCTCTCTCTGTACCAACCACTCACCCCCTCCCACCCCCATCTCTCTTTCCCGCTCATCCTACCACCCCATCTGTATTTCCTCTTCACCACTCTCTCTGTCTCTCCATTTCATATTTCCCCCCTCTTTGTCCATCTTCTCTGCCCCTTTCACCAACCATATCTTCCTCTCACCTGCTCTGTTCATATTCTCCTCCCTCTTTCTCTGTCCATCTCGGTCTCACCTTCTTCCATCTGCCCACTCCAGTTGTACATGTTACATCAACCTCCTGGATCTCTCCTTCCTCTCCTCTCTCTTTCTCCACCTCCCTCTTACTCTGTCTGCTTCCTCAACCTCTCTCTGCCATTCTCCTCCTCCTATTCCTTTTCCTTTCTCCACTTCACCCTCTGTCCAACGCCTCCACTCCCTCACTTGGTCCATCTTATCCTCCTTCATACTCCTCTCCATCTGATTACCATCTCCTCCTCCCCACTCTCTCTGTCCATCTCATCCTCTGCCTTTCTGTCAGTTCGTCTCGTCCCCCTCACACCGTTCATCACCTCCACACTTCTCTGTCAATACCATCCTCCACCTTCCTCAGTCCACCTTCTCATTTTCTTCTGCATCTAAACCTACATGATTACTATGATATTCACAGTAAAGTGACTGGCAGAGGGTTCAATGAACCACCTTGAAACTGTCTCTCTACTGTTCCACTCTCGAGTAGTGCGCGGGAAAAAGGAGCACTTTAATTTTTCTGTGGGAGCCCTGATTTCTCTTATTTTATCGTAATGATCATTTCTCCCTGTGTAGGTGGGTGCCAATAGAATGTTTTCGCAATCGGAGGAGAAAACTGGTGTTTGAAATTTCATGAGAAGATCCCACCGCAACGAAAAACGCATTTTTTTAATGATTGCCGCTCCAATTCACGTATCATGTTTGTGGCACCATCTTCCCTGTTTCTTGATAATACAAAACGAGCTGCCCCTCTTTGAGCTTTTTCGATGTCATCCGTCAGTCCCACCTGATGCGGATCCTACCACACACAGCAACACTTTAGAATAGGCCGGACAAGCGTGGTGTAAGCAGTCTCTTTAGTAGATCTGTTGCACCTTCTATATGTTCTGCCAATGATCCGGAGCCTTTGGTTTGCTCTAACCTCACAATTAGCTATGTGACCTTTCCAATTTAGGTTGTATGTACACTGCTGGCCACCGTAAATGTAACACCCTGAAGGAAGCATCCGAATCAAGTGAAATTTACACCATGGGTTTGCAGCGATGAGATATGCAACTGATTGGAATTTCAGCGCAGACGCACATCACGCGCCCCTGTGGCGCCACCTCATAGCGCCATTTAAGGCTTGGCGATTTCGACGAGTGTACGTTCGGCACGTGTGTTTACCTTGTGATTGTTTCACAAGACGATCAGTTATGCCTCGTAGACAACAGCGAACATCTTTTGATCAAGTATCCGAGTTCGACAGAGGAAGGATAGTGGCTTACCGAGATTGTGGATTATCATACAGAGAAATCGCTAGTCGTGTTGGACGAAACCAAACAACTGTAATGCGGATATGTGACCGTTGGATGCAGGAGGGTACGACGGACCGACGCGGTCGGTCGCATTCACCTCGGTGCACCACTGCACGTGCTGATAGGCAAATTGTGCGCATGGCAGTGACGGATCGCTCAGTGACATCCCAAACCATAGCACAGCACATTGCGTCTGTAACGCATCATCCAGTGTCGGCGCTTACCATTCGACGCCGTTTACAGCAGAGTGGTCTGTCCGCAAGACGTCCATTGCTTCGTCTACCATTGACGCAGAACCACAGACGTCTCCGTCGCCAATGGTGTGATGACAGACGGATGTGGACGGCAGAATGGAATGACGTTGTCTTTACTGACGAGGCACGCTTCTGTCTGCAGCACCACGGTGGTCGGATTCGAGTGTGGAGACACCGTGGAGAGAGGATGCTGGACAGCTGCATTACGCACCGCCACACTGGTCTTGCACCGGGTATTATGGTATGGGGCGGTATTGGATATTACTCTCGCACGCCTCTAGTACGCATTGCCCGTACTTTAAATAGCCGGCGCTACATATCCGAGGTGCTGGAGCCAGTTGTCCTTCCTTACCTTCAGGGCTCGGCCACAGCCATATTTCAACAGGATAATGCGCGACCACATGTGGCTCGCATTGTCCAAAGGTTCTTCGTCAATAACCAGATTGAATTGCTTCCCTGGTCGGCTCACTCTCCAGATCTTTCGCCGATAGAAAACATGTGGTCCATGGTTGCTGAACGAGTAACCCAGATTACATCCCAAGCTGCCACACCAGATGATCTTTGGCAACGTGTGGAAGCTGCTTGGGCTGCTGTACCCCAGGAACACATCCAACGTCTCTTTGACTCAATGCCGAGACGTGTGGCAGTGGTGATCTCCAACAAAGGCGGCTACTCTGGCTACTGATTCTGGCAGGAACCACATGTCACAGACGTCTGTAAACGTAATCATTTGAAAATTGGTCAACATGTTATCTTCAAAATAAATCTTGTTGTGCTACCTCTTGTCTTTCTTGGTGTTGCATTTACGATGGCCAGCAGTGTAATTGTAATCCCTAAGTAATTACAGCTTTCAGATTTGTGTGACTTATCAGGTAATCGAAATTTAACGGATCTCTTTTCGTACTAATGTGAATAACTTCACACTTTTCTTTACTCAGGTTCAGCTGCCACTTTTCACACCATACAGATAACATGCGTAATTAATTTTTCAATTCGTTTTGGTCATCTAATGACCTTACAGGACGGTAAATGACAGCAACATCTGCAAACAATCCAAGACACCTAATCAGATTGCAAAGAAAGCTAAAGTGGTGTATTGGAAGAGAGCAAGCAATATGACAATGATTACAAGACGGCCGGACCTGCAGACCGCACATTATCGGGCGGGACAGCGATGTTTACTATCGCTTGTTAAATGCCTTTCTGCAACATATGAAAACCATATAAGCACCACTGAAGACAAGAGTGATTCAATTACTCAAAACAGATGACGTAACTTTTAATCTGAAAGCTGTATGTCGAAAGGTTCGAGGTTAAGATGCGCACCTGAGCTTAAAGGTTAAGCAGATTAGGAAACAATATGAAAATGATAAGGCTTACTTCAAAGCAACCAACCTCTTAATTTCAATCGGCAACCAAGGTGCGACAGGATCCCAACCGGCCCCATCTGACAATTTTATTTTGACTAAAGCCCTGGTGAAAGTAGGCTGTTAATATTTTCAAAGTTAAACTGATTGTCAGTTATTAAGGCCGCTCTGAAGGAACGTCTTAAAACATTACTTTTGAACACTTATTACAATAGAACTCACTCGGAAGAGCCACAAGATCCAGCTAAAATACACCAATAATGACCCGGTCTTTCAAACACAGCAACAAACAGCTTAGTTCAACAGGTTGTTCACATTAAAACTAATGTCTAAGAAATACAATTACAATCAAAGAATTGAACCAGTTAACATCTAAATTTAACCACAAGGTCCCTCTTTTGCTTAACGGCAACCTGTGCCTTAGTACAATTGTTACGACTGTATTTTCGACTAAAAACTGATTCATTAGGACATTAACGATCGGGTACAAATCACAAACGAAAGGCAAAATAATAGCGGAACAAATTTTCAAACAACTAGTGTCTTAGTACGTACTACGGCATAGATTTAGGACCAAATAGCCGACCGAGTAAAACTCTTAAGGTCGGGTACAAACTAGAAAATAATAAGGAGGGCAGGTACGCAATGACAGAAATCACCACGAAGATTACAGAATGTTACTCCCCTTTATTATCAAGCGGTTCCATGGATCCACGGTGCGTCGCAGCGGTTACTGGGTGGAGCCGATGACAGCCAGGTAGAAGGGGGCAGCCAGGCCACGAGCAGTCGTCCGACACGAATGTGGATAACCAACCGACAGGATGTCAGCCTGCTGTTTGTAGTTGACCCTGACTCCGGTGAAGTACTCCGGTATCTTCGCTCTGCGCAGGCCCTCCTTGCGCAGATCGTAGCTTCAGCCGCTCGTCCCTCGTCACCGCCTCTTGTCGCGATGCTACCGCGAATCCCCAAATTTCGTGCCGTCTCCTCGGGGTTCCCGTATGTACATCAGGAAGCAAAGACCTTCAAAGGACACAAGCCACGGATACCAACTCTTCCTCATAGATACTGGCAATGGGGCCGCAGGAGGGACAGTCGATATTGCACCTGAGCCAGTGGCGCCAGACAGAACAGTCTACTCTTCAATGGCGGCACGGCTCATAAAGTACATTCGGTATAAAATGTACACCACAAGTATTGCAGTGTCAAATGTTACACTTACACTTGCACTTCGAAGTAATTAACACTTAAAAGCAGATCCTGTCCTTTCCTTTGTGTTAATACGGTATGTTATCTGTACCCTTTTGTCTTTGTGTTCTTCCTATCTCTTTGTGTTTACCTGATAAGATAAATTTGATAGAATTTTTTTTCCTTCTAATACTAGGCGTTAACTTGACTTCCGGAAGGCGTTCGATACAGTTCCACACTGTCGCCTGATAAACAAAGTAAGAGCCTACGGAATATCAGACCAGCTGTGTGGCTGGATTGAAGAGTTTTTAGCAAACAGAACACAGCATGTTGTTATCAATGGAGAGACGTCTACAGACGTTAAAGTAACCTCTGGCGTGCCACAGGGGAGTGTTACGGGACCATTGCTTTTCACAATATATATAAATGACCTAGTAGATAGTGTCAGAAGTTCCATGCGGCTTTTCGCGGATGATGCTGTAGTGTACAGAGAAGTTGCAGCATAGAAAATTGTAGCGAAATGCAGGAAGATCTGCAGCGGATAGGCATTTGGTGCAGGGAGTGGCAACTGACCCTTAACATAGACAAATGTAATGTATTGCGAATACATAGAAAGAAGGATCCTTTATTGTATGATTACATGATAGCGGAACAAACACTGGTAGCAGTTACTTCTGTAAAGTATCTGGGAGTATACGTGCGGAACGATTTGAAGTGGAATGATCATATAAAATTAATTGTTGGTAAGGCGGGTACCACGTTGAGATTCATTGGGAGAGTCCTTAGAAAATGTAGTCCATCAACAAAGGAGGTGGCATACAAAACACTCGTTCGACCTATACTTGAGTATTGCTCATCAGTGTGGGATCCGTACCAGATCAGGTTGACGGAGGAGACAGAGAAAATCCAAAGAAGAGCGGCGCGTTTCGTCAAGTGGCAGACTCTGCCGGAGAGGCGCTCTGCATCGCGGTGTAGCCTACTCGCCAGGTTTCAAGAGGGTGCGTTTCTGGATGAGGTATCGAATATATTGCTTCCCCCTACTTATACCTCCCGAGTAGATCACGAATATAAAATTAGAGAGATTCTAGAGCGCGCGGAGGCTTGGAGACAATCGTTCTTCCCGCGAACCATACGCAACTGGAACAGAAAAGGGAGCTAATGACAGTGGCACGTAAAGTGCCTTCCGCCACACACCGTTAGGTGGCTTGCGGAGTATAAATGTAGATGTAGATGTAGAACTAATCTCTGTTTTTGTATCATGTTCTTTACTTTAGGAAGATATTCAGACATTATTCATTCTGTTGTGTTTTCTTTTAATATTTATGTATCATGTTAATGTTTCCACTAACATCCTCATTTTTCATTTATTTACTTATGTCATAATTCCTTTAATAGTCATATATATGCTTATTTCTTTTTGTAAAGCCTGAATTACTACATATGTTATTTGTATAATCATGTTCTTTATTATAATGATTTTTTTTACATTTGTAATTTTATTCGTATGCTGTAAAATTGTAATTGTACAGTCACTAGTTCTTCAAGTTCGATAAATAGTGCGGATTCTTTTTACTGCACACATTTGTCTGTTGCCCATACTATATGTATCAAATCTCAGAGACTTTATGACTGTGCTAGTGCTTACACGTGTGTTGATAATTCATCAAGGTACTGGTTGAAAACATTGCTGATTGTGAGGACACTGTAAAAGAAATTATTAGTGACTGCACCAGTGGTGGGCTCAGGGACTTGTAATATGCATCAGTAGTGACTACTAATTAATGGTTCATGGACTTGCTATATTATCCTCAAGACTCTTCAATTGTGAATGTGAATCCGCACAGTCGCAACATATGGCTGCTGGCCATCTCTACAAAGACATCAGACGGTCTGCTCTGTGGTGGCCCAACATTCCTACCAATATTCTTCAAGACGTCGATTGATATTCTGTGGTGACACACCAATTCTACCAACATTTTTCAAAACTCCGACTGATGCTGCTGTGGTTCTGCTCTGTTGTCGCCTTTACCAATCTTCCGATACCAACTGAAATCCTCATGTCTAGAGTCAACACTGTATTTCCTTGGGGAGGACAACACTACTTCTTCAAGACTGCATGGCTGTCCATTACGCACTCGTACATTTTCATATACTGCTTAGCCTTTGTGCGTAAAACTGGCGTAGACTTCTCTTCTGATGAATTATAAGGACTGTCTTTAGGGACTGTGAGGAGAATTTTTACTTTATTGACCAACATCAGTTAGAGAGTGGATAGAGACTATATGGACATGTTTTTTCGTAGTGGAATCTCTGTGTTCGTAGGACACGCAAAGTAATGTGAGATGAAATTTCTAGTAAGAAAAGATGCAAGGGAAGGTATGATAATGGATATATGGTTAATATCTATTTTGGTTGAGAAACTATTGACAACTTGAAGCGTCCCCTTAGAAAAATTATAAAAGGCTGTGCTTAAACTGGCACACAATATTTTTAGCACAACGCAATCTGACTTCCAATAATGTCTACAAAAGAATGGCCCTGACTAACAATAACCTATACCTTTCATGAATCACTTACCTCGCGAAAATCTTCATTACTAGAACTACTGCAATACAGCGAGCGCCAATACTGCCAGCTAAATAAAAGATTCTAACTACTGAAGTCACTAACTACTGATAGGCATAGTTAGCAAATGAAAGATTTTGACAGAGATCAAACAATGTATTTACCCTAATAGTGTTCAAAAGTCATCATATATATGTATATATATATATATATATATATCATCCAGTCTTAAAAATTTACTCTCTCTGATGGACACACATCCAGATCATCCGCTCTCAAAACTCCGCCATCTCACTCCCCTCATCCACCACTGCTGGCGGCTCACCTCCAACTGCACAACGCTACACACTGTTAGCAGCCAACTGCCAAGCACTACAATACCAAATTCCACCAATGCAAACCAGCCACAGACTGCACACAGCACAGCCAGTGATTTTCATACAGAGCGCTATGTGGCGTTACCAATATAAAAACCTAGACAGCCTACTTACGTAGCCTCCACGCTCCCCACAAGAAATTTTACAAATTGTTTTGGGCAGTGGCCAATACAGATTTGAAAAAAAATTTCATAATGACAACAGCAAAGAAATAAAATGTACACACGTATTGATACAATGTTGGTCAAAAGCTAAAATTTTCTCACAGTCCATAAAGACAGTTCTGATCATACATCACAGTAAAATTGCATTATTTTTTTTTCTCAAAGTCTGAGCAGTAAAATAAAATGTGCACAGAAGCAATGGATTTCCATGCAGTCTTGCAGAAGTAGTATTGCCCTTCCAACAGGAAGACAGTGCTGACTCTTGACATGCAGACAGGTAATGGGCAACAACAGAGCAAATCCACAGCAGAGTCAGTCGAAGTTTTGAAGAATATTGGTAGGTAGGTCATCACACTGTAGTCCTGATAGAGATTACGGTATTGGTGGGCCACTAGAGATGCAGACCCACTGTAGTCCTTGTAGAAATAATGGTATTGGTGGGCCATCAAAGATGCAGACCCACTGTAGTCCTTGTAAAGATGGCCAGCAGCCATCTGTTGCGACTGTGCAGGTGCACAATCACCATCGAAGAGCCTTGTGGACAATATAACAAGTCCATACACCACCACTTGCGCGCTCACAAAGATTTTAGGAATTGTCCTTAGAACCAGCAATGCTTGCTGAATTATTAACACACGTGCAAAAACTAACAGTCCCAACCTCTCACATATTGTGCATATACTGTGACCAACACAAATGTGTACAGTAAAATGAAACTTAATTTGAAGAACTGGTGTATACACAATTATAAATTTACAACATAAGAATACAATTACAAAGGTACAAAATACATCATTAAAGAACATAATAGTACAGATAACATTTGTAGTAATACAGTCTTTACAAAAGAATAGAAATAAACGTGTACATCAGTGTTACAGGAATTATGACATAAGTAAATATATAAAATAATGAGAATAGTTTTCGAAGCATTAATATCACACATGAGCATTAAAACAGAACAGAATAAATAATGTCTAAACATCTTTACAAAGAAAATAACATATTATTAGAAAAATTCTACAACATAACTCTTATCAGTTAAACATATAAAGACAGAAAAACACAAATACACAAGGTACACAAACACCTTGCAGAATAACACAAAAGGAAAGGACAGGGTTTGTTTTACTGAGGTATTTTGCAAACAAAACTTTCTTTACTTCTTGGAAGTCTCCCTTCATTCATCATTATTCCCAAAAAGTCCTATCTATACCTGTTGTCCCTAAACCCTACTGTTTTGTTCATATCCTGTTTCTAAATAATTATTTCTCATTGTACAATACTCATTTTTGCCCAAATCCGTTTCATATAATTTCGCAATGCATTTCTTCCAAATCGTCACAACTCATCCTCTTATATAGTCCACCCCATATTAAGCTAACTTAAATCTACTGAGGTCAGATGCATAAACTAAGGGACGAGGAAATGCAGTAGCACAAAACAATTAACACAAACAGCAATGACAAAAAATGCAAATCGGCAAAGCAAGCAGCAGTATATGTAAAATAGCAAAGCAATTGCAATATTACAACTAATATAAGGCACTGTGCAGCAAACAAGAAAAATAAATCTCTAGTAAAACTGGCTTAACAAAGTAACACAAATTAAAATTCAGTAGCACTATGCCTGGCAAACAGCAGCAGCAAATGCAATAACTTATATCTAAACATGACAATGCTCAAGCAGAAAAAATATTACCTCAAAGATGGCCATGTCTAATACCTATGTCACATCTTAACACTAGAGTGATGCATCACCTTGACTTACTCTACAAAACAAGTTACCCAGGCATCGACGAAAATTATGTTTGCGATTCCTGTGAAGGGAAATGTCTATTTGTGCTCTCTTTTCGAAGAAAGAACATCATAAAATTATTCTATACTTGGTCTGTAGACAGAAAATAGTGATATTAGTACATATATTAAATTTTATTTTAACCAATGCTGCAGTGCAACTAGATACTAGATATTAAACAAAATGAGCAAGTAAATATATAAAGCAAGGCATGAAGCATCATTCACTAGGCAAATGGCGTCTCAACTAGAAAGACAATAGATGTAAAATGTTTCTCATCATTTAATTAGGAATTTTAGTAAATATCATAAATTAAGAGCACCACAGTGTAATCATATGTTTTCAAGTTTGAGTGTGTCGTATTTGCGATGCTTTCCACAAAGAAATATCAATAGCGAGGATAATGGCCGTTTTTTTTCTCCACCTAATAGCTTTCTAATTTCAGGCGACTAGCGCTCAGCTGAGTGCACACAACACATTACGTCAAGGTCAATTACCTTTCTTACCGAAATTTACAGCAGAAGTTTGCGCCCTGTCCTTTCCTTTTGTGTTATTCCGCAAGGTGTTTGTGTACCCTTGTGTATTTGTGTTTTTCTGTCTTTATATGTTTAACTGATAAGAATTATGTTGTAAAATTTTTCTAATAATATGTTATTTTCTTTGTAAAGACAGTGACAGCTTGATACAAATAAAATTTCATAAGTCGAGAAATTACAGTAGAAATGTGTAGAAACAAAATCCTATAAATATAACAGTGTCCAAACACATCGTCGTCGTCATAATAACATCATAAAACCTCAGCGAAATCTCAAAAACGTAGCTTTCTGCAATAATTTCAAAACCTAAAAAAAATTCTCTGCTCATCACAATAGTGTCATCTACCAGAAGCGTACTTTAACAATTATGATCCCATACCAAATACATCATTCAAAGCTCTCATAGTATCACAATAGTTCAGAAAAATTATCAAGAGTTCGCAAAGTACAGACAAAATACAATATCATAAGTGTGGAGTTATCCAACTGTGTAATTGCGCAAGCATGTGTCACTGACATAGTAAAAATAATGTTTGTCTCTCTCAGTTGAATGATCAGATAGCTGTGTAATTATGTGTTAGACATATATGGTTCCGATGTGTAAAGTTGTATAAGCAAATACCATGTTAGCTAGGGATCCTTGTGCTTGCCTCACACATGGTACACAAAGTAAGCATGTAACCCCCTGAGGATTAATGTAATTATACCCTCAGGTGTTACAGATTACAACAATGGAATGAAATGTATCACAGAAAACCTTTGTATCCTTGATATTCAAAAATCGTTAAAAATAAATGTTTTAAGTACAAAATTAATCACTCAAATACGTTTCCTTTAGCGCTAAATGTGCGTCTTGCTGTAAGATAATTCTGTGGAAGTGTCGTAGTTATCGTCCTCCGAAAGTTCTGCAGAATTCAATGTACTTACCTCGTCATAAACAAAAGTGAAATGCTATGCATATAGATATCGTAGTTATTACGTACATTACCGTGATCAAGAAAGTACTATACTGTAACGTATTGTGTAGCTATACCACAAAAGCTACTACTAAAACATGTTTTACTTTCCAGAAGAATCCAGAAAAACTGTGCAGATATAGAACAATACAGCACAAAAGCAACAAATACTGTTTCTTATGTAACATGTCTTCGAAATATTTTACAAGACTGGAAAATTTAGATTGTTCGAAATGTTTCATCACTATGATGCTATGTTTTACTCGGTCTTGAGTAGCTTGAGACCAATATGCTGAGAGGAAGGCATGATAAAATTCTCCTTCACTCTGACAATCGTGAATGACCAATCGCATTCTTACAGCTGGTTCATTCTCTAAGTAGCCACACATAAATTCTAACCTGTGCTCCAATGACTAGTTGGGAGGAAAACAATGAGAGAATTGATGGAGCCATGCTTGTGGATGAATGTCGTTGCCAGAATTCTTAAATGTTTTGAATTGACGTGTAGTAATGAAAAAAATGGTTCTGAGCACTATGCGACTTAACTTCTGAGGTCGTCAGTCGCCTAGCACTTAGAACTAATTAAACCTAACTAACCTAAGGACATCACACACATCCATTCCCGAGGCAGGATTCGAACCTGCGACTGTAGCGGTCGCTCGGTTCCAGACTGTAGCGCCTAGAACCGCACGGCCACTCCGGCCGGCGAGTAATGAACAGCTTATAGTCAAAATTATCATGTCGGCGATTCGCGTATCGGTCATTGTTACTTCTTCTCCGCGGTTCCATCTCAAAATTCGGTGTACCTTGCGAATTTCTTTCATAATTTCCGAAGTGCCCTGTGTTATTATTTTGTGGCTGTTCCGTATTTCTATGTCCCTCTTCCCGTATTGGAGCGCCAGTGTCCTCTGAAATATGTAATTCTTGTTTTACCTTTGTTAACTGATCTTGTACTTCCCGGATTTCTCTTTTGTACTGTGTATCGATTTGATTTTGATTTTGTTTGAATTTTCTAATTTGTTCATACTCTTCTGTGTCAGTGAAGGCTACGGGTCTTGTGTCATTCAGATCATCTACCTTTGTAGATGAGTTAGTGAGCTGATCCGAAAGTTCGGCTACTTTCTCCGATAGTGAACTGATTCCCTCAGTGTGTTTTTCTGAACCAAGTTGCAGAGTGTTTATTTGCGTTGAAATCCTATCTACTGTGTCCTTTAAGTTTTCCTGAGTTTTTGCAAGTTGCGTAACCGAATCGCCAGATGCAACTGAGTCAGTTTTAGCTTGCAAGGTGTCGTGATTTTCATGAACAGTAGTTTGCAGTTCTTTTATGGCTGCTTCGTGATTCTGTAGTGTATTTTCATGACGCGAAAAGATAGGTTGAAAATGCTCACAAATCTGTGTTTTTGCGTCATTACAGACTTTTTGACATTTCGATTCGATTTTAAGTAACTCAGCAGTTAAACCTTCACCTGTTTATTCAAGCGTTTGTCCCATCATGTCTAACATTTGAAGATTTTGTTCCATTGTGTCGAACTTTTGCTGCATTTGTCTCCGATTTTGTTCCATTGTGTCTAACTTTTGAAGCTTTTGTCCTATTTGTTGCATTAATTGTATAACAATGCACTGGTGTCTGAAACATGTTCTTCAGTGCTATTCGGCAGTGCATTTGAACCGGCAATATTCGCATTTTGAAAAGCAGAAAATGTGTCTTGACTTATTTGAGAAAACGGCGAGGACGAAAAACCTGAATCTACAGTATTTGCAACATTGTGTCCTGTCAATTCGGATTCCTGAGGCGAGCTGTTGCCGACCGATCGATCGATAATGCTTCGCTGTTCACTAATTGTTTCACTGTCTACACCATTATTTGCCACCCGCTCCATTTCCGTATGCACAATTACCAAATTACTACTTTGAATGTCTGTTAATTCATTACAAGGTGGTGCTGATAAGCTACGCTCGCCGTCACTATTATTTCTCAGTTTACTTTGGAGCCTAGTGTTACGTTTTTCACACGCCATAATTATCACGTATTTCACACGATAACAGGAAAAGCACAATTTGAAGAGCAAAAATAAGAAAACACATTAACATAGCACTGAAAATAATATCTAGTTAATTGCAAGCGCAACTGCGAAATACTTAGTGCAAATCTACATGCATGCCACAACTGTTTTACTGTACAACAGTGAAAAACTACAACTACAAAGGAAATTCTCTCTATAATTATGCACTAGCAATAAACAATAGCTTCACTAATTACACAAACTACAAAAAAAATCAGAAGATTCCAGTGAGGTATACTCGGCTAAGGGTCGGCATATGAAACGTCCCCTTAGAAAAATTATAAATGGCTGTGTTTAAACTGGCACACAATATTTTTAGCGCAACGCAATCTGACTTTCAATAATCTCTACAAAAGTATGGCCCTGACTAACAATAACCTATACCTTTCATGAATCACTTACCTCGCGAAAATCTTCATTACTAGAACTACTGCAATACAGCGAGCGCCAATACTACCAGCTAAATAAAAGATTCTAACTACTGAAGTCACTAACTACTGATAGGCATAGTTAACAAATGAAAGATTTTGATAGAGAACAAACAATGTATTTACCCTAATAGTGTTGAAAAGATATTATATATATATATATATATATATATATATATATATATATATATATATATATATATATACCAGTTCATAACATCCAGTCTTAAAAATTTACTCTCTCTGATGGACACACGTCCAGATCATCCGCTCTCAAAACTCCTACATCTCACTCCCCACATCCACCACTGCTGGCGGCTCACCTCGAACTGCGCAAAGCTACGCGCTGTTAGCAGCCAACTGCCCAACACTACAATAGCAAATTCCACCAATGCAAACCAGCCACAGACTGCACACAGCACAGCCAGTGATCTTCATACAGAGCGCTACGTGGCGTTACCAATATAAAAACCTAAACAGCCTACTTACAAACTATATAATTTTTGGAACTGGATGTTAGAAAAAAACAAATGGCTCTGAGCACTAAGGGACTTAACATCTGAGGTCATGAGTCCCCTAGAATTTAGAACTACTTAAACCTAACTATCATAAGGACATCACACACATCCATGCCCGAGGCATGATTCGAACCTGCGACCGTAGTGGTTGCGCGGTTCCAGACTGAAGCGCGTAGAACCGCTCTGTCACAGCGGCCAGGTGGATGTTAAATGAATAAGGTAAAGTTTTCTAAATACTTTGTTTGCTCTTCAACAAAATCTTTCTTTTGCTAACCATATGCCTCCTAATACTTAGTCTATAGTAGTTAGAATCTTTTTATTTAGCTCCCTGTGGTTGCTGCTTGCAGTAATTGTTGTAGTTCATGTTATGACGATTTTCTTTGAGGTAGGTGAGTTATAAAAAAATGGGTTGCCACTATCGGGTTTCGTGATTGAAATGAGTTTAGGCAATTAACAGAGGTGGAGGTAGTTTTATATTTCTCAGTATTATTGTTCGGATTTCTTGCAATTCAGGGCCATTCTATTGTGTTAATTATTGGAAGTCACGTTGTCAACGTACAGCAGTGAGTTCGCCTTGGGCTTGTACATTGTGGGTAATAAATGAGTAGATTAAATTTGAGTTGTCTGTGTCAGGGAAAATTCTATTAGTTAGTGTTTAATAAAAAAAATTATCTAAGAGTTTCAACTGTAAGGTGTTTGCTGTCCCATACTCCCATACGGAGCTTTCCACCACTTCCCTGACACTAGTAGAATTTGGGGACTCATTGAACAAGAAGCCATGTAACGGACACATTCCTTCTGTCCATGTTTACACTTCAGCCCTCTGTTTTCAACTGTCCTATTTCGTCTCAGTAAACTTACAAAGATTAAATTTCACTTATCAGACCACTGCAGTTTCCACATACAGGCAAAGTCTCATAAAATTACACGAAAATTGCAGAATATACCTATACAGATATTAATTTTTCGCTTACATTTATGTTCAATTTTCTTTAGATTTTGACAAAAAAAAACATGTGATACAAATCGTATCATACCGAAGCTGATTTCACCGTCCATTACTGAAAATATACTGTATTAATTTCCAGTGGGGAAAACTATTCATCACATTGTGTCCTGTCAAGTACGCGAATATATTCATATTTAAACGTTTTATGTGTTCGGAACGCAGTTTCTACTACTATCTAAAATCATATTCAAAATGTTCATATAAAAATGTTATTTATACAGACGGATTGTTTTAATAACATATAGCAATGAAATTTTAAGAAATTTGATTCTTAGTTCATTGATAACCACGTTTGTGTGTTCAGGACTTATTCCATCTGAGACAGTCTCCACTAGTGATTGTAATTTTGTGTCTCATATACTTAGCTGAACATTAATTGAAAGATATTTTTTACAAAAACCACTTTTTTCTATCTTGAAGGACGACCTACTATGTTACTCGTCTCCAAATATAATTCAGGATGGTCGTTTGATTTACTCGTATTTCTGACAGTATGCAAAGATAATAATGCAGTGCTTCTCTCGCAGCAGCAGCCGTAAATCCAGTTTAATTCTTTCGACACCACAGCAGAAACTGTGAAACACGTATGTAACGCAGCAGCGATGGCGAGGCATTGTAGCATCTGTGACCAGAGAGTATGCGCTTGACCGCGCGAGTGTTGCGAGCGGTTCTCAGTCAGTAGTAGTCTTTGCGAGTTAGTTGTCGCTATGCAGAGTAGCAGTCAGTCAGTCGTTGCGAGTCTGTAGCTCTGTCTAGTTGAGAGCAGTACTCAGTCTGTAGTCGTCATGCAGAGCGGTCGGTCAGTAGTAGCAGCCCAGTGCGGTTGTGTGATGTAGGCGGTCGGCAACAATGGTCAAGATGAGGAATAAGGTATACTGTTAATTAATATAATCATTAGATAATGAAAAATTTTATTTATTGTAATTATTCTCCAACAAGTCTCCCAATAATAATTTTTTATTTCAAAAGCATTTTTTCAAAAGTTTAATTTTTTTTGAACTAAAGATCTCGTTGCACTTCCCATTTCATTCCACTTCTTTTTGAAGAAAAATTTCACTAGAATTACAAAAAAAAAGGAGAATATTATTATTTGCAATGTAGTTCCTCCAAGTGGTGCGCAACAACAAGAGCAGATATGTGACATCCATTTATTCTGAGGTAAGACTTTAATTCTGATTGATTTTACACAGGGCCAAAAACCGATATTTCGGTTTAATTGAATTTTCTTGTCACTGAATGGACTTTAATTTTTTGAAGGATTTATAATCGAGTCAGATTGCGAATTTCACATTTGTTGCCATTGTCAGTACATTTGATTGTAGGCAGGTTACGCATAGAGCCATGTCCATCAGCATTTCTAATTAGTATCGTTATTTTCTTTTAAAATTTTTGTGGGGAGGTTACACTTGGCTCCCATTTCTATTAAGTATTGCTATATTTTCTTTTAAAAAATTGCGGTGGGGAGGTTACACTTGGCGACACCCAGTCCAGGATCGTATTTCGTTGAGAGTCTTTTGAGCGACAGTCAGATATCTGCTCTTATTTGCTTAGATAATTAGGATTTGGTGCAACGCTTTTAATAATATTGTGACTTTCTTTCTACAGGTCAACGGCAATTTGCTGCTTTGTTGTATTTGTGTGTTGCTTTTGCTTTGTGCTTATTTGTTTTGTGAAAAATTTTGACTATTGTAAAAATGCCGCGAAAGACTGTGAATAGTGTATCGCGAAGTATTGTGAATGAAATTACCGACTTAAACAACGTGACCGATAGTAATTGTGATACGCAACGTAATGATGACAATCCTGCGTTCACTAACAATCAGTGCATTCCAACCACTAATGATGACTTTCACCTTAATGATGAACAAACGAACTCAATTGTCTCGTCTGTTAACTTGACGACAATTGATGACGCAGAATGCTCTATGGTAATGAGCGCTGTAGAGCTTAACACACCCGATTTGGAAAATTCAAGTAATGTACAGTCAAATCTGTCTAATGAAAATGAACAGATCACACAAAGTAGGACAGATGTATTTAATTCCGAAACAATGACTGATAGTATACATTTGACTGACAAACCTTTTTGTAAATTTCAGAATGACCAAATGGTTACAGAAAGTGAAACAATTCCAGATCCACTATTGAACAGTACAGATAATAGAAATGGTAATTTTGGCTCGGATCCAATTATGGCATTTTTGCGGGAAAATTTCAGACAACAGAGTGAAGATTTTAAACAACTTAGGGAACAGAACAAACAAGATAACGAAAATCTTAAACAACAACTCAATGAACAGGTCAAACAACTTAGGGAAGATAACAAACACTTAAATGAAAAACTTGACAATAATGACGAAAATTTCAAACAACTTAGGGAAGATAACAGACAGCTTAGTGAACAAATTAGAGACGTTGCCGCGCAGTGCCATGACACTAAGGAACAATTGCGCGTGGAAATTGAGGCTTGTTCTCAAAAAAATAGCGAAGAAATTAAGTCTGTTGCGCAAGAATTAAGAGAAATGCAAACAGCCGCAACAGAAACACTCAGAGACGAAATTAGCGGAGTCGCTAAACAATGCTCTGAAAAAGCTGCACAATTAAGGGACGAGTTTAAAGCAATGACGGTAGAACTTTCGCGCACTATGGACGCAAAGATAGACGCGAAATTCGAACAGCAGAACACTCAGATTAACGAGCGCTTTAGTCAGCACATACAGAACAGTGATACGCGTTTCCGCAGATTTATTCAAGATCAAAACAAAGTAAAACGACAAGTCATGGAAACAATCACTGCACAGAGACAAGAGGACAAACGTAAAATATTCGCGAAAGCGAAGACGTATGTAGACAATAATATTACTACAGTGTCCGACAAAATTAATACCATAGAACAATTGAACGCGGAATTACGGGATGAAATTTCTGATCTTAAAGCAAAAACGGATACACACACAGTAAATATTCAAACAGTGACAGATAGATTCGAACAACTAGATCTAACACAGGATTGCGATGTCATCAAAGCTGATGTTAAAAAACTGAGCGAAACTACGCGCAAGTTGCAAAAACAGATTAATGCGTCTGATTCTAAAACCGATGATCAGGTTAAAATACTGACTGAAAAATGTGATGAATTGGCCAGTCGTATTGATGTTATCGAAAATACTAATGACAATAAATCAGACGATACTGCACCGGTTTCTTTTATCCAAACACCTGAATTTCAAAATTTACAGCTGACAATTAATGAAATCGATTCATCTAACAACACGTTACGTCGGAAGTTATCAAATTTACAACAAGAAGTAACAGAGATGAAAAACATGTCAGTTAATAACATACCACAACAGACGCCACTTTATGAACATGTGTCAGATTCACGCAGCGCGTATAATTTGGGTAATCTACAGAGAGTACGGGACTTAGATTCCGTTCAACCGCAGTTCAATAGATTCTCTTACGATCCTGAACCTGTTTCATTACACAGAGATGATAATTTCGACTATAAACATTTTCTGTCAGTAAGAAAGTTCAAAATATTTAAAAACGATAGAACGCAGATTCACCCACTGGATTGGATTCAACAGTTTAGCTTTGCTCTTCCACCGACTTGGCCTGTAACACATAAACTTGAATTTATTTGCAGTTTTTTGGAAGGCGAACCGGCAACTCGTATGAGACCGATCGCGAGACAGTGTTACTCGGTAGAGGAATTTCAGAATGCTTTTCTGTCAGCGTACTGGTCGAAGACGACACAGCGCGGAATTAAAGATCAACTAATTAGTTTGCCAAACTATGAAAACTCAAATTTTCCCAGTATAACGCAATTTTTTGAGCACATGGTACAACAAAACCAGTACCTAAGTGAACCGTACAGTGAATCCGCACTTATACAACTATGCATCTCTAAATTACCACGGTCATTACGAGTGTCACTTCTAACGGGCCAGCAAAAAGAAAACATTTCAGCATTCAGAGATCTTTTACAGCTCTTGGAAGTACAGCAATCCGATTATTCTTTTGTAAACAAAAACTTTTCGAGTAACAACCAAGGTCAACAACAGTACTGCAATTATGATCAGGGACGTAATTTCAATCGGAAAGATAACAGACGCTTTAGGAACGATAACTACCAGAAATTTAATAACAGGGAAAATTCTAATTATCAATACCGTCAAAATTTTCAGCAACAGGAACAACACTTTAGTAACAATAGAGGTGTTTCACAACAACAACATCAAAACCAGCCGATTAGGATACCTAACCAACAATGGAATACACAAGGTCAACCAAACTTTAATGTTTCGCCGCGTGCACGTATAGTCTCAGCTCCAACAAATAGTAACGCATGGCAGCAAAGAAATAACTACGTACAGACAACACTCTATTTCAATTCCTATCGCAATACACCGTATAGGAATGATTATTAGGACAGACGTAAAAAGAATGATGAGCACAATTTTCAGCGTACATTTAATAACAGTCGATCTTTTCAGCAGCAAGAACATTAGCAACAACACATTATCATGAATGATCCAGACAATAGGTGTCATCCATAGCGTAACACGTCAGTATGAAATAACAGAACAGTTCATACAGTGGATATGCCACAACATTCTCCCGTAAATAATAACACGTACGATAGAATTTAACCAGATACAGCACAGATTGCATACTACAGTAACGCAAACATTACTTTTGACAAGCAGAATTTTGCTCACGAGAATGTTATTTGAAGCATGCTTTGTTGAATGCTCCACTGTTATCGCATCCAGATCTTACTAGAAATTTTTCCATTGCTACCGACAGTTCCAACACCGCCTTAGGCGTACACATTTTCCAGGAAATAGAAGAAGATGGTTCTACAGTAATTAAAAACATCGCATTTGCAAGTCGCATTTTTGTCACCTGCTGAACGAAATTATTCCGTTACAGAACTGGAAACATTATGTGTTGTATGGGCTTTTACGAGATTTCGGCACTTTCTTTATGGCAGACACACCACCGTTTACACAGACCATAGAGCTATACAATTTTTTGCTTTCAGCTAAATTTACTCACGACAGATTAAGTAGATGGAAACTATATTTACAAGAAGTTAATTTTACGATTGTTCATATTCCCGGCACACAAAATGTTATAGCAGACGCACTATCGCGTTCTCTCGGCAACAATCAGCAAGACGTAGCAACCAACTTCTGCAAAGCAAATTTCAGCGTCATGTACATTCAACAAGTTGCATTTGAAAATTTCATTTCGTCGTCATTACGAGACATAGTATTCTTTTTTTTTTTCACATGCTTTGGTCAGCTGCGCGAGCTAATGCTTCTGTCCGTCAGCTGTGTTGTCTTCTGCTGTCACTACCAATTTACGACACTCACAAAACACAAACAAATGTTTTTCAGCAAATGATTAATTTTGACACGTGCAAACTATTACGGATAGTAACAAAGTAGAATCGGAACACAAAAGAACATGTCCGACCTCACTACCATGTTTTTGCTACATCTTTGTCGCTGTTGAACTCACTTCAACATTTGTTACTTTCACTCCATTACGCAAAGCTACTGCTAAAACTGTTTCGAAAGCATTTGTAAAACATTTTCTATCTCATGTAGGGCATGTAATGAAAGTAATTTCTGACAATGGATCTCAATTTCGTAGTAGTGTATGGACACGCATGTTACGAGCTAGAAACATTTCTCCGATCTATATATCCAAGTACCACGCTTCTTCGAACCCTTGTGAAAGATTAATGAAGGAAATTGGTAAGCTGTGCAGAATATACTGCCACAAAAGACATATTGATTGGGATACACACATACTCTCATTCCAAGATGTAATTAATTCCATTCCAAATGAATCCACTATGCTATCTCCGACTGTTATACTGAAAAACGTTGAACCACCGAACAAAATTAAAGAATTAATAGAATTCCCCAAAAATCGTCGCCTACGACACCACGAAATAATTGACATTGCGCTGAACAACATCAAACGTGCCGCAGAGCGCCGGAGAAGACAGCAAAAACAGGTTTGTACACGCCGCGACTTTCACGTTGGACAGAAGATATTAGTACGTACACACTATTTATCCAGCAAATTAAAAGGTAAGTGCAGTAAATTTGAACTTCTATACGCAGGTCCGTATCGGATTCGCAGTATCCCTCACCCCAATGTTGTACACGTCGAAACTTTGAGAACCAGAAAATCGAAAGGCAATCACCATATCTCAAACATTAAACCGTTTATTGAGTGAAACCACTGTATGATTCAACACACTATGATGCCATTTACTAATGCAATTAATTCACCTGACTACTTATTGATGATTATCGTATTTTTTTTTCTTGGCAAGTGCCCGGCAAGGTAAGGTTAGCAGGTCGCTCTTCTTGTCGTTACACATCAGACCGTGCATATTTTTCCAGATGAATTTACACATTTACGACTATTTCTGCAATTATATTTATGTGACTACTTATTGATGATTATCGTATTTTTTTTCTTGGCAAGTGCCCGGCAAGGTAAGGTTAGCAGGTCGCTTTTCTTGTCGTTACACATCAGACCGTGCACATTTTCCATTTTTTTTGTGTATATGACTGTACTCCAGTTTTGTTTGTATGCACTATGAAATAGTTAAGATATAACACACACCAGTCGACTTTGACATTTTTTTTTTGCCTTATGACATCTCAACATCGTGACTGTTTCACATTTTTTTTGCTACTGCATTGTATTATTCTGTGTACATTTTTTCGCATCCGAACACTGTCAATGTCTTGGACATATTACGTTTTCTGTCATGTTATGCTGTATGGTTAATTGTGTCACCATAAACCAGTCATTATTTAGTGGGTATAGGATTTAAATGCAAGACATTAATCTTTGTTCATCAATTTCAGAAAGGAATGATGATTCTAAGAAATAAATTTAACATAAATGGGAATTTCACCTACGGAATAAACGAAAGGAGATGCAATAACTTTATGAGGAAGAGTAAAGGGATCAGGATTAACTAGCATTAACAAGACTATACTATACTCATCACAGAATAGCAGTCTTAACTAATTTTTTCTTTCAGAATACAAGGTGATTGATGCAGGCTGTCAGAGAGAACTACACATCTTAGTTTTAGTGATGAAATATGCTAGAGATAAGGAATAGTTAGGTAATGAGTAATGAAGTGATTTTTTGCAGATGATAGTGAATACTGATGAATAATGATGAAGGAAATGGTATTATGAATAATGAAGTTTTTCTTTACAGGTGATGATAATGGTGAAGTTATGATGATATGGATAATGAAGTTTTTTTTTCTTTATGCCACGTAGTTATTTAAGTATTTGTTGCGGTTTGCTTTGACAGCAGGTGTTACATTGCATAGTAGGATGACGGAAAGTTTTGGAAAGGACAGCTATGGAGCACATTTTATACACATTTCACTACTTGTTAATTCGAAGATCACTACTTTTCAGCATAGTGTGCGTTTCTTCTTTCAGGTCAATAATCCGTTTTTGTATTTTTTCCAGGAGAAGTTTTTCATGACACTTACTAAACCTGTTACTTATTATACCTGTTCTAGTACTTGCATTTTTATATTTTTTACCCATTTGTGTTTATCATTTATAAATGTGATCACATGTACTGCCTTGTTACATAATCTTGCTACAGCTGACTCATGACGAATGACGTTACCTATCCTCATTTGCAGCAATAGGTCAAAAGCAAAAAGTATTATGCCTCAGCAATTAATTATCGATCCCAACGCAATGCATTGCTACCAAAAAAATGTATTACCAGTCCCACATAATGTCACTAGTTTATGATAATTCTGAATAATACTGATCAACTCTGAATAGCATGTCACTCGAGTAATGACCTCTTAATGAGACTATATTCAAAATAATGCTTTGTCACTAGCTAATAACTGCCACTGTTTATTGTAATGCCTGTGATTACTAATGATTTGACTGTAATTAACTGATTTTTAATAATGACTTTGTAATGATCTGAATAATACTGAATGATGAACTATGTTTTATTCTATTCAATACTTGATGGCCACTGAGTGCCAATAATTAATGTCACTCCACGAATTGTTATTAATTATGCCATTGATTAGCTCTTGTTTCCAATGTTGATACTTTGTTGTTGGAAATGAATGTGACTGTTTCATAATGCTTTGTAATTAGGAAAAGACTAATGATTCTTAATAGATTGGAATGACACATAATTAATTAACTATGGTACTGTTTAATAATGCTTTGTAATTAATTAAGGCTACAAATGATTAATTAATTAACTGTAATTGGACAAATGATTAATTAACGACAAATGATTAATTAACTGTAATTATACAAATGATTAATTAACTGTAATTAGACAAATGATTAATTAATGACAAATGATTAATTAACTGTAATTAGGAAAAGGTTAATGATTCTTAATTATACTCTGTAACTGAAAAGAATGCGATTATTTCATAATATTTTGTAACCAGGAAAAGAAGGCTACTGATTCTATGTAAAACAATTAATGAACATTTTTCTGTAATACTACATACTTGGTACAGAAATGTTCAATAACTGGGCTATGAATGCCACGAACTATCAATGAAGACTGTAATTGTCAATATTATGTGACTTGATGTCCTTCACCTCATAAGCTGACTACCCTGAATTACTGCAATGTCCATTTGTCCTGTTTATCCCAGTGATCATGGAGCACTATATTTGGTTTTGCACTAATTCTACGTTGGTGTGCCTTGTAAGAGTGTGGTGTTGACACGACATGCTGTCCACCACCATGAGCGATGAAGACATTATTATGGTCCCACTGTTTGGTGTACCTAATGTACTGCCAAAATGAAAACATGGAACATTACTACGACAGTTCAGTGTCTTGGCTACACTGATAAATTCTGATGGGAAAAGAACTTCAAGTTGTGTCACTTGGTGTTGTACTACTGTGGAAAGATATGGACTTTCAGAGCAGCTGTGTGCAATCTAAAGTGCTACAACCATGATGCAATCCTTCCCTTTCCTATCCTGATTCTTGTCACATAAAGAAAAAATTTTTTTTGGTAACATCATTTATGTTCATAGGTTATACATTTTTCGATTCGCTAAACTCCAGTGTGAGTACACTTATGTCACTGGTCGACATGATGTTTGCCATTATGTTTATTTGTTGTGAAAATACTAAAGACATTTTTCAGTGCATGTGCACTTTGGACATGAATTTTTTTTTTGCCATTATGTTTATTTGTTGTGAAAATACTAAAGACATTTTTCAGTGCATGTGCACTTTGGACATGAATTTTTTTTTGCCATTATGTTTATTTGTTGTGAAAATGCTAAAGACATTTTTCAGTGCATGTACACTTGTCAACATAATATTTTTTGCCAGTCTGTTTATTTGTTCTGAATATGCTAAAGAATTTTTTCAGTGCCTGTGCACTTTGTTATCTGTCAAATAATTTGTATATACTTTTCTGATTTGCTACTATGTTTTGTACTCACATTTTGTCTTTGTCTGATATATTTTGTACTTAGTGCGTGTGCACAACATTTACTTTATGTACTACATCTAATTATTCTTGCCAGTCTGTTTATTTGTTCTGCATATGCTAGAGAATTTTTTCAGTGCCTGTGCACTTTATCTGTCAAAAAGTTTGTATATACTTTTTTCTGATTTGCTACTATGTTTAGTATTCACATTTTGTCCTTGTCTGATATATTTTGTACTTAGTGCGTGTGCACAACATTTAAATATTCTGTAAGTTGTAGGATTTTGTTAATTAAAGAAAAATTTTGCCGCGCTTGGCAAGTCCAAATGACTCACCATCGCTGCCAAATTTTTGCCCCCCGAGTGGAGGGTTATGAAACACGTATGTAACGCAGCAGCGATGGCGAGGCATTGTAGCATCTGTGACCAGAGAGTATGCGCTTGACCGCGCGAGTGTTGCGAGCGGTTCTCAGTCAGTAGTAGTCTTTGCGAGTTAGTTGTCGCTATGCAGAGTAGCAGTCAGTCAGTCGTTGCGAGTCTGTAGCTCTGTCTAGTTGAGAGCAGTACTCAGTCTGTAGTCGTCATGCAGAGCGGTCGGTCAGTAGTAGCAGCCCAGTGCGGTTGTGTGATGTAGGCGGTCGGCAACAATGGTCAAGATGAGGAATAAGGTATACTGTTAATTAATATAATCATTAGATAATGAAAAATTTTATTTATTGTAATTATTCTCCAACAAGTCTCCCAATAATAATTTTTTATTTCAAAAGCATTTTTTCAAAAGTTTAATTTTTTTTTGAACTAAAGATCTCGTTGCACTTCCCATTTCATTCCACTTCTTTTTGAAGAAAAATTTCACTAGAATTACAAAAAAAAAAAGGAGAATATTATTATTTGCAATGTAGTTCCTCCAAGTGGTGCGCAACAACAAGAGCAGATATGTGACATCCATTTATTCTGAGGTAAGACTTTAATTCTGATTGATTTTACACAGGGCCAAAAACCGATATTTCGGTTTAATTGAATTTTCTTGTCACTGAATGGACTTTAATTTTTTGAAGGATTTATAATCGAGTCAGATTGCGAATTTCACATTTGTTGCCATTGTCAGTACATTTGATTGTAGGCAGGTTACGCATAGAGCCATGTCCATCAGCATTTCTAATTAGTATCGTTATTTTCTTTTAAAATTTTTGTGGGGAGGTTACACTTGGCTCCCATTTCTATTAAGTATTGCTATATTTTCTTTTAAAAAATTGCGGTGGGGAGGTTACAACTGTAACAAATATAGATTACGAACGGAATTTCTGTATTATGGAGAATCGAGTTTAGGCTTTAATTATAAGCGAATCAATGGATCTATCGCTAAATGGGTTATACCAATATTTTTCTTCGTCTATTTTAGGCTGTCTGAAGCAATTTGGTTTTAAAGTTAAACATATATTTGCTATTTGAGATTTATGTTTTATAAGTAATACTGCTGAATTGTGGTTGTGTGCGTGTGGCCCTTGCGATTCTCAGTGGACGCGGTAGCAGAATTATGTGTTATATTGCCACGATCAGGTACATGAGTTATTCTCGGAAGAAAAGCAGCATTATTTTTACTTTCACGCCATAAATCTGCTTTGTTGTGCAAAAAATCCATTTTCTATCACATTTTATCAAAAAGATATTGGACCTACAATGACAGGTTTTAAATGGTTTGCCTCCATTTAGGAATGTGGTAATGTACAGTTTTTACAAGATCTATTTATATTATTTACTCATTATTAAAGTGATTATATCTACCAATATTCTTCGTCTGAATCGGAAGATCAGTCATTCATGTTGATTATGAGGGGTCCGTGTGTGGGCCATTTTCAGACAGTTCATTTTTCTTCTAGTAGTTGTCTTCAGTTTTCCTGAAATGTGTAATACATTTTTTCCAGACTCCTAGAGTTACAGCACTTCGGGCATCTCGATATAAAGCGTCAAATGCTTCCATACTTCTACTGCTCCATAACGTGTACTCTTTTTTACTGCTTTCCTCACTACATAATCCCATATGACCTCGATTGCATTATGGTTACATGGAGTCCCTGGCAACCAAACAAGTTTTACGTCTGATATAAATTATTTAATTACTTGTTCCAGTTCATTTATATGTGTTTGGAAATAAAACATGGCTAAGAGTTTCAGCCCTGCCTTGTTCATGTTGCTAAGATCGTCAACTTTGGGTGGCAGTAAAATATTCTTCGATGCTATCCCAGATATAATTTCGCCTTTAAGCCATGACATACTCAGGTTTTTAGTTGAAGGATCGAGCATCGTATCATGTGGCTCTTCATTTAGCTGTAACAACGTCTGACCTTTCAGTCAGTAAACTCAGGACTTTCTTGAACCATTCTTTATAATGAACCCAGTTCACTTGGTTGTGGTAATCTCCTTTTCGTTTCTTACGAATGAAACAATGCCCCACGACGTTAAGCAATCATTCATAATTTCCGATGTGTAAAATGCCA
Source organism: Schistocerca americana (assembly GCF_021461395.2). Lineage (NCBI taxonomy): Eukaryota > Metazoa > Arthropoda > Insecta > Orthoptera > Acrididae > Schistocerca > Schistocerca americana. The sequence goes on along the minus strand of NC_060125.1, from coordinate 208,274,481 downwards.
TCCATAAATTTCATGATTATATCCTCGATATCGACTGCAGTTGTCGAAGCTATTTTCTAAAGAATCAACAACGTTTTCATGCCACCCGTACATCATTTGTGAGTCTGTCCACACGAGATCTCATTTGTAAATAAGATCTTGTACCCCTGTATTCGTATCTCTCTCATTCTTCTAAGGAAGGTATGTCCGGATAAAGCAGCTGCCACAGAGTCCGTTGGCACTGGTTTTCTGTTAGGTCTTTGGAAACAGAATCAAAAGCTTTTAACTACTTTCAAAAGAGTAGAAATTGGAATATCGGAGCAATCTGCCATACTTTCTATCAGTTTCAGGTGGATATTTTGAACTGTAGGTAAAATTGTAAATATTCCTTATACAATGCATAAAGGAAATTGGGTTTTCGGGCGGCTTGTGCAAACACTGTGTTTTATTCCTTACCCGTGCGAAGTATTTTCATCGTTCTCCTCTGAAACAGCATCCACCTTCTTCACTGCTCAGTTTCTGACACACAGGCACCATACTGTCTCTTACTTTTCCCCAATCACTTTCGAAGATATAGATAGCACTTGAAATCTGCTGACAACGTTGGTTTCGGAGGCCTCTTGCTATGATGTAGCTTCCGCGACAGAAACATTCAGATAGTAACAATAGCATACAATAGCACAGGTATCCCGTTTCCCAACCGCCTGGGGGTACATAACCGTGCGCGGTAACACTCTACTCAGTTTCACAGCCACGTACGCAACTAATGGCACCGTCCTACATGCACACAACCACTCGCCATTACAAGCTTTCTGTTATGCTGAAAAAAAGCAACTTTAGAAAAATAATAAAATGTTCGAGGCTATTATGCCGTGGTCGAATTGATTTCACCGTACAACCTAACGTTTCGTCCCCATCTCCGGAGGACATTTTCAGGGAGGATCGTAGCTTCTTTTAATGTCCGATTCACACCCTGGCTCACTACAGACTATTAAAAATTTCCGCTTCCGCGTGATACCGCGCAATGGCGTGACGTCAGAGTTTTGAATGTGAGACCGCAATTGGTCGCTGTCGACTGCTGTGGTCTGTTGTCGCTATCACCCTGTGCTGGAGGACTAGTACGCATCTCCTTCAGAACCGGATTCTACGTCATCCAACTTCACGCTCTCCACCTTCCTACTGACTTTGATGGGTGGTTTTACAATCTCTATGGCCTATCTGTAAAACCTTTCATGGTATCCGCTTGTGGGAGCCAGTATTTGAGTCCTATCAAAATGAATTTGGTAGTCTCCTGGTGGCAGCCGGCCGAAGTGGCCGTGCGGTTAAAGGCGCTGCAGTCTGGAACCGCAAGACCGCTACGGTCGCAGGTTCGAATCCTGCCTCGGGCATGGATGTTTGTGATGTCCTTAGGTTAGTTAGGTTTAACTAGTTCTAAGTTCTAGGGGACTAATGACCACAGCAGTTGAGTCCCATAGTGCTCAGAGCCATTTTTCTCCTGGTGGCAAAGCATGATCCACAACAGCGGATCTGTCGATCTCCGCTCTTCTGAAATTGCCTTTGCGCTCTTCTAGTTATTTTTTGACTTTTCTTTCTGTAGTTCCCAACTATACCTCTCCACATCTACACGTGAACCTATAAATTCCTGCTTTTCTAGCGATTGGCGACCATCCTTGGCCAATCGTTGGTGATCTTGTGTCTACCGAGTGGGTTTGTAGATTACCGGGATGTTACGCTTTTTCAAGACTTTTCTTGAGCAGTCAGTAACGTTTTTAGTGAAACGCGGAAAAACTTTCGATTTCACTGGTATCTGAGCATCGCAGTTACTTCCAAGCGATGGCCTTAATGCTCTATTCACCACAGCTAATGAATCTGGACCAATACATTAGTCAGGTGTTTAAATTCTGCATCAAGCAGTTATGGTTTGCAGTTTTTCCTTGTTCTGTCCGCCAACGGTTTTCTGATGCTTCGCTTTTGTTGTGGGTAGTGGTTCGAATCCCGGTGTAGGTAACGATCTATGTGCGTAAGTTTTTCGGTAAACTGTGTGGCCCACGCTACCATCTTCTTTCTTGAAAATTACCAAACCAAGAAAATTCGGCGAATCTTTACAAATGCTGCTGGAAGAATAAAATTCGTGTCGCCTCTGCCGAGACAAAAAAAATGGCTCTGAGCACTATGGGACTTATCATCTCAGGTCATCAGTCCCCTAGAACTTAGAACTACTTAAACCTAACTAACCTAAGAACATCACACACATCCATGCCCGAGGCAGGATTCGAACCTGCGACCGTAGCGGTCGCGCGGTTCCAGACTGAAGCTCCTAGAACCGCTCGGTCACCAGCTGCCGGCAGCAACTGCCGAGACAGCGTCCAATTTTCCTGACAGACTGTGCTTTGTACATTGCCGCTGGGAACGTGTTCCAAGAAGTAGAGCTTGCGAAGGATGATAACCTGTACGAATTATTTATATGCTACTTTTTACTCCGACCGAGTTAAGAGTAATATCGTACATTTTCCATTTGCTTTCTTGGTCGTTATCCTTTGTTGGGGGATAAGCAAGGTGAGCGAAAGGAACACCACGGACGTTTCAAGGAAACTGAATGACCTTCGTGCATGTTGGTCGTTGGGGGTGTGTACCTGGTGATATCTTGTAATGCTTCTAAAGGAAAGAAATGTAACGGATTGTGTGCTCAGGGCAAACAAATAGTATTAAAGTAACTACAACTTTTCACAATCCGCAGTTTTCTCATTTTACTTGAAAGAAAGCAATGCAGTAAGAAGCAAAGAGGCTATATGCTTCCTGCGCCTGAAGTAGCTCCTAAAAACAAACTCTGTACCTTCAGGCCCACGCTTCGCTTGGTCGTGCCATATACCAGGACAAATATTAACTCCGCAGTTGTCGGCGTGTTTATTTAATTTCAGACTATGCCCCCGGGCAGTAGCTGCATTTTCTGAAATTACAGTAGAGCTGCAGGCACGGAATATGTTAGATAAATATTACTCCGCTAGTGGCGCTCGACCCGCGGCATTCGAGGTACAATATGTGAGCAAATTCGGTAAGCGCGCTCTAGTTCCTGTTAGGTCGTGAATCAAGCGCTGTAAAACTGGTGCCCCAGTGTACCAGAACTATACACAACTTCTCAACGAACTGAAATGTAGAGAGCTGAATTCGAGCTCTGTTTTTTACTAGGATTACACATTATTAATCATTTCGGTCGATTGACACACTCGCCAAACAAGCAACCCGAGTCTGGCTAACGCTACAACAGCGTTCTTGTCAAAATGAAATTAATATACACTACGAAAGAAAATGGGAAGATCGGATGAACCTCATCCTGTCGAAATCGTCTAGTACGCTTTCCTAGACATATACCCCATCCTCCAGAAATCCCAATGATCCCTTCAGCTCAATGTGAACTAGTTTACTTCGTGATGAAACCACTAACCATTAGAAGACGCAGGCAATAATTCTAGGACGACCCCTCAGAGTTTCCACCCCTTTGATTTTTACCTCACCATTAACGACAGTCTTTTGCTACTAACAGACACAATAAAATACCTCGGATTGACCCTATATGCACAGTCTCATCTGATGGAAGTTCGGGAAATGATGAAAAGATGATTATAACACTATAGATAGAAACTGGTCATTCTGATCTTGCATCTAATAAGGTCATGAACTCTACTATGTCACATTAAAATTTAAAACTAATGCAAAAGCCTTTCAAGATATTCATAAATACATAATACGTGAAGTGTGAATATGCATTTTATCGTGACTGTTAATGCGGACAGTAATTGTGCGTGTGTAAAGGCAGAGCTTAATGATTATAAGATTGCCTTAGATTTATTATGTAACCACTTGGTAGTGATATCAAGATTTGCTTCAGAACAAAATTGTCTAATGTTTGTGTGTGTGTGTGTGGGGGGGGGGGGGGGGGGTAGGGGGGGAGATGGGCATACATTAGTGCACCTGCCTGCGAGCAAGCATGTACGGTAGAATGGATGACATATAGGTAAATAAAGAGTGAAAGTAATTTTAATTTCCTAGATCATGTACATTGTTTTGTCTAACAGCCGGCCGCTGTGGACGAGTGCTTCTAGGCGCTTCAGTCTGGAACCGCGCGACCGCTACGGTCGCAGGTTCGAATCCTGGCTCGGAAATGGGTGTGTGTGATGTCTTTTTGTTAGTTAGGTTTCAGTTGTTCTAAGTTGTAGGGGACTGATGACCTCAGGTGTTAAGTCCCATAGTGCTCAGACCCATTTGAACAATTTCTTTGAACCCGTTAAGTGCAAGGTCGCAACAGGCCAATAGTATGTACGGCATTCGACGCCACACGTATACCAAGAAACCACAATATTGGTTGCAATTTCTTCAGTTTAGTCTACAGTTCATAACCAATAAATTGTGATCAGAGTTTACATGAATAGTACACTGTCAAACATGAATGTTCAGAAGCAGACTTTTTTTTTAATATAAATGTTACAGAAGAAATCCCACTATATTTCATTAATCGTCGTTAAAACAAGTAAGTAAAACAATGTTATAATGTCTTTCTTTATAAAAAGACCGAAACAAAATCAAAAGATATTGTTTATGTGCGTATTAATAATATTTTTACTTTTATATAAAAATAAAGAAAGTACCAAATATTTGTGAAAGATTCTAAAATGCAGCTAGTGACTAAAATGCTTTGTGTGTTTTCTTGCTTACTGCGATCAAGGAACTAAACCATAAGAACAAATGGCTTCAGTCTATAATTATAAATATTTGGATATATTTAAGAACAAGGACTGGACAGAATTGCTTGAGTTGGGATTCAGACATTCGACAAGACTTTCTTCCCGGTAGCTTTTGCAACACAAACTTGTTGCACTTGAAACATACGCTTCATGATTTATTTCCCTTTGTTGTTTTGTTGTTTGCTAGAAATTTGAATTTGACAAGACCTTCTGCTTCCATATTGGCCAGCGCTAGTAATGAGTGCCTTCAAGGGGAGACTGGCTCCTGTCTGCAATTTGTAAACAGCAGCAAGCTCATCTGCTACTCTGAGGATAAAGTCCCGACGTCAAATGTACTTAAAGGTAAGTAATTTAAAAACTGTGTGAGCGTTGATCATGGAAAGGTCAAGAATATTGTAAAATTCACGCACAGGCCAACGGTGGGTCGCTACAGCCTGGAACCGCGCGACCGCTACGTTCGCAGGTTCGAATCCTGCCTCGGACATGGATGTGGGTGATGACCTTAGGTTAGTTAGGTTTAAGTAGTTCTAAGTTCTATGGGACTGATGACCTCAGAAGTTAAGTCCCATAGTGGACAGAGCCATTTGAACCAACGGTGGATGCCAGCTCGGGCACTGTGGTGTCTAGCCATTTGGTCAACTATATCGACTCAATACTTAGTTTCATTACAAAACTTCACAGTTTCTGGAAGTTTCTTCTCAGTATTCTCATTCATCTGACATACATCATGCATGTTACACAAGATATGGATTTTTTTTCTTGTTCCCTTGATATGCTGTGAGAAGATTGTCGCCTGATCTGTAGGTGTGTTGCATACAATGTGTCGTCTCCACTTTGCGCTTCAGGAAGGACCTCCTTCACTTCAGTTTAGCACATCAAACAAACCATTCATAATGGGAATGCTATACAATGAATCTCAACTCGATTGTGTAAATTATTTATTCTCGAAAACACATAGTGTGCTAAAAATTGTATAAATATGTAGTACACAACTACGGATTCCACCCCACACGTAATTTCGAGATTGCCAGAACATTGCCGCTTTCTTTAGACCGCGCCTCCTGTTATTGGACAGTAACAAAGTTAGCCGATACTGAGTAGCAGCGATTAACAGAAGACCGACAACTTGACTGGAACTTTCGGAAAAAACTCAGTGGACAAGCATATGGAACTCAACGCATTTACTGTGAGTGTTTCCTTACCAGCCAAACCAGGTTGCGCGTATCATCTAATGAAGTATTGACAGCAGTTGTACTGCACTGATGATCTGCTTGTTGGGGCACTGGCTGCTGTGTAGATGATGTACACGACATAACTGCAATTCTCTGCCTGTAGAGTGGACGCAATATGTCGTCCGTAAACTTCTAGGACTGAAATTACCCCAGTACAAGATAGAACACGAGTCAAAATTCCTGTCTGCTCACGAACCGGGAACAGAAATTCGACTAAAGTACCCTACCATAAGGAAGCACTTCAGCGTGTGTTGAACTCAACAGACAGTTTATGAATCATCACTCTACTGAACAGAATAACTCCTTTATTTACAGAGAAACGACTGTCCCAACCAACTCTTCTCAGAATGTAACCGCTAGAATCTTTGCTCTCGCCAGCGAAGTCTGTAGGTCGATTCACGGAGGGAAGTGCCTTCGATCGATCGGGGCAGGGAAGTGTCCTCGATCGTTTCCCACAACCAAATGCTCCTGTTCAATCTCTGCAGAGAAGTAACTCCCCAGACCATATCCCACACCAACGTCAACAAGCATTCAGGTGACTAATACCAGTGCCCATTACACAAACATTACATACCTACCAACCACCTAAAGCTCATACTCTTTTCAGAAGACTTCCTGGAAGTTTCAATTTCCCCCATACCCCTCCCCCCGTACATCCTTAGCACTCTGGGAATTAAGTAACGTCTTTGCTTTTCGCAGGGAAGTTTTCTCTCTCACTTCTTGTGAGAGAATTCCTCAGAGGTCAGTTTGTAACCTCGTTTGTGTCCCAGCACATTCCTTCGTTGTAAGAGTATGTTTTTCAACCCCCAATGTTCTCTCTGCAGGTCTGCTGTTCTGAAATTTTTTCCGTTCCATATGCATCCTCACGCCCACAATGTCCACGCCATGGAGGTTCTGTGGCCTCCAGCGTTGTATACAGCCGCCTCCTCCCTCTGCTCTCTCTCTCAGGCCAGTAAATGTCCGGCCCTGCAGAACATCACGAATCTCTTATCAACCCCTCTTTAGCTGATAGTAGATTCTGAGGAACACGTGCCACATGTTTTCTTTTTAATCACTACTTAGCTCTAATTAACTCGCAGACACGCAGTACTACAGAAATTATTACCAAGTGGTGGTAGGAAGTATCATTCATTGAAATGATCAATAATCCGTCTGTGCATAATGAATAGTGACGTAATATAAATATAAATGGATAAGAATTTACAGAGTATTAAATGTATGGTGGTAAAACCAACCAGCCTATGGTTTCATCACTGGCTTTCAACCCTAGTATCGCGCTTCTACCAACACGTCCCCCGCAACTTTACAACTGAACAATTAAAGCCCACACTCGACATGACTGCCAGGGAATGAATAACATTAAACAACAAAGTCAGAAGTTGGACTGATACTAAAAAAGGGGCAATCACAACTTTTATTTAATTTTTCGGTTTACCACTACCATATAACCTTAGAACAACTTAAATCGGGCAAGAAATAGTAATTTATAACCTCCATTACTTCAGATCAGCACCCATTGTTGCAAAGAGTGTTGAAACAGTAGATTACCGTTTCTAATGGTTCAAATGGTCCTAAGGACTATGGGACTTAACATACGAGGTCAACATCCCCCTAGACTTAGTACTACGTAAACCTACTAACCTAAGGACAACACGCACATACATGTTCGAGGCAGGATTCGAACCTGTGACCGTAGCAGCCACGTGGTTCCGGACTGAAGCGCCTAGAACCGCTCGTCCACAGCGGCCGGCATATTTTTTAAGATTAAAGGCTATGTCAAAGTGTACTTTCACATTCTCCACAATGTTTACTTTCTAAAAATCATGACTTTAACCCTACAATATTCGGCAGAGACAGCCTGAGGTTAGCTTCGATTAGTCAAGCTAAACACGTTGGAGTATTTCTCGCTGACGCTACTGAAGCCTGTTTGCATCTTTGGCAGTCTTTCACTCGAGTTAGACAATGATGGGCATGTGCGAGTCGAACAGGCGATGTGTCAGTAGAAATTCGAATAGGCGATGTATAGAATTCTGCTTTGTGTTCTGTAGTCAGCGTGAGGCGCTTCAAGTATCTGCAATGCTGGTAATTCTGGGTGAGATATTCCCAGTTACTTTGCTGTAATGTTTAATACATGCCATGTAGGTCACTTCAGTTAGATGATGAAAATATTCACACAGTAATTTCGCAATCATTTCGCATACCGAACTTGTGATGAACTGTAACGTAGAGTAGTATCTATGTGCGTGAGAGCACCAAGACTCAAAAATCGCTTGTGTTTCGTACATTTGAATCTGATTTATGGGACCAAGTAATTCCTATTGAGTCCCTTGCACTGCGTATTCACTCTCATCATCCTCTTACGCATTATAAATAGTCTATTGTCCTTCTGATAGACGTATCTGGAGCTCATGTAGGTTCGCAGGTTTTACTAGAATTTCTGTTCTTATATACATACTGAGTTAACTTGGTTTTCTGATCGCTAAGCACGGGTTTGAGAAAAAATACATCAACTTTACTCATATAGTGTAGGCTTTCACGGCCGGTATTGTCTTCACTTAAAACTTCCGGACTGATAGGCCGTGGTCGAAGTGTAAAACTCTTCCCTGACATTTCGTCTCCTGCTGCGGGAGACATCCTCCGAGGTAAAGCGGCGAACTGCAAAGAGAACTCGAGGAAGGACTGATTATCCAGGGTGGTCCATTGATACTGACCGGGCCAAATATCTCACGAAATAAGCGTCAAACGAAAAAAACTACAAAGAACGAAACTCGTCTAGCTTGAAGGGGGAAACCAGATAGCGCTATGGTTGGCCCGCTAGATGGCGCTGCCATAGGTCAAACGGATATCAACTGCGTTTTTTTTTGTTTTTTGTTTTAAATAGGAACCCTCATTTCTTATTACATATTCGTGTAGTACGTAAAGATATGAATGTTTTAGTTGACCACTTTTTTCGCTTTGTGATAGATGGCCCTGTAATAGTCACAAACGTATAAGTACATGGTATCACGTAACATTCCGCCAGTGCGGACGGTATTTGCTTCGTGGTTCATTACCAGTGTTAAAATGCACCGCTTACCAATTGCGGAAAAGGTAGATATCGTGTTGATTTATGGCTATTGTGATCAAAATGCCCTACGGGCGTGTACTACGTATGCTGCTAGGTATCCTGGACGATATCATCCAAGTGTCCGGACCGTTCGCCGGATAGTTACGTTATTTAAGGAAACAGGAAGTGTTCAGCCACATGTGAAACGTCAACCATGACCTACAACAAATGATGATGCCAAGTCGGTGTTTTAGCTGCTGTCTCGGCTAATCCGCACATCAGTAGCAGACAAATTGCGCGAGAATCGGGAATCTCAAAAACGTCGGTGCTGAGAATGCTACATCAACATCGATTGCACCCGTACCATATTTCTATGCACCAGGAATTGCATGGCGATGACTTTGAACGTCGTGTACAGGTCAGCCACTGGGCACAAGAGAAATTACGGGCTGATGACAGATTTTTTGCACGCGTTCTATTTAGCGACGAAGCGTCATTCACCAACAGCGTAACGTAAACCGGCATAATATGCACTTTTAGGCAGCGGAAAATCCACGATGGCTGCGACAAGTGGAACATCAGAGACCTTGGGGGATTAATGTACGGCGCGGCATTATGGGAGGTAGGATAATTGGCCCCCATTTTATCGATGACAGTCTAAATGGTGCAATGTATGGTGATTTACTACGTAATGTTCTACCCATCAACAAAAGCAAAACGAGGATAATGGAATTTAGTCGAATTAAGTCGGGTGATGCTGAGGGAATTGGATTAGGAAATGAGACACTTAATGTAGTAAAGGAGTTTTGCCATTTGGGGACCAAATTAACTGTTGATTGTCGAAGTAGAGAGGATATAAAATGTAGACTGGCAATGCATGGAAAGCGTTTCTGAAGAAGAGAAATTTGTTAACATCGAGCATTGATTTAAGTGTCAGGAAGTCGTTTCTGAAAGAATTTGTATTGATGGTTGGTTGGTTGGTTGTTTGGGGAAGGAGACCAGACAGCGTGGTCATCGGTCTCTTCGGATTAGGGAAGGATGGGGAAGGAAGTCGGCCGTGCCCTTTCAGAGGAACCATCCAGGCATTTGCCTGGAGTGATTTAGGGAAATCACGGAAAACCTAAATCTGGATGGCCGGACGCGGGATTGAACCGTCGTCCTCCCGAATGCGAGTCCAGTGTCTAACCACTGCGCCACCTCGCTCGGTAATTTGTATTGAGTGTAGCCATGTATGGAAGTGAAAAATGGACGATAACTAGTTTGGACAAGAAGAGAATGGAGGCTTTCGAAATGTGGTGCTCCAGAAGAATGCTGAAGATTGGAAGGGTAGATCACATAACTAATGAGGAGGTATTGAATAGAATTGGGGAGAAGAGGAGTTTGTGACACAACTCACAACTTGACTAGAAGAAGGGATCGTTTGGTAGGACATGTTCTGAGGCATCAAGGGATCAGCAATTTAGTACTGGAGGGCAGCGTGGAGGGTAAAAATCGAAGAGGGAGACCAAGAGATGAATACACTAAGCAGATTCAGAAGGATGTAGGCTGCAGTAGGTACTGGGAGATGAAGAAGATTGCACAGGATAGAATAGCATGGATAGCTGCATCAGACCAGTCTCAGGACTGAAGACCACAACAACAGCAACATCTTTTGCCAACTGTTCATCTAAAATTGTGAGCGATTTGTATGTGAATATTACAGCGCCATCTATCACAAAGCGAAAAAAGTGTTCCAACTATCATATTCATGTTTCCTTACGTACTACAGGAACATGTAATAAAAAATGGTGGCTCCTATTTAAAAAAAAAAAAACGCATTTGACATCCGTTTGACCTATGGCAGCGCCATCTAGCGGGCCAACCATAGCTCCATCTGGTTTCCCACTTCAAGCTAGAAAAGTTTCCTTCTTTGTAGTTTTTTCGTTTGACGCTTATTTCGTGAGATATTTGGCCCGGTCACTATCAATGGACCACCCTGTATAGGCAGTATAGAGGGCACCACTGTCCATCACGTGGCTATGAGACTGTCTCTGTTAATGCCAACATTCTCAGTTGAAAGTAATCGATCGTCACGCTTCGGTGCAACGCTGACATCCAGATTTTGTCCAGCTTAACACCTCCCTCTTTCCCGTTAAAATTATCAATGTAGATACCATCTCTAAACATGCGTGCATTATAATGCGAGGATTTAGATATGACGCTCGTCCCGCTGAATTTTACTTCTGATTGCCTCCCTGGTAAACATGTTTGAAACGCCCACTAAACCCGCTGGGCAGAACAGGTGATTAGGATTGTGGAAAGGGCCAAATAATGTGTCGGTCACGTTCACTCAAAATTGTAATGTATTGTAATTTAATAACACGTTTAAACCAAAACGGCATATAGCCGAACCTTTAGAAATACGAGTTTCAAAAGGCAATTTATTTCACGGCTGAAGGCCTCCAAACAAGAAATCTTAAAGCGACAGAACAAATCTCAAATGGTAAAATCATGCATTTAAAATTTCCAATAAAATAATTAACATATATATACACAGCAAGGATGAAAGCCTCAAGGCAAGGATGAGTAGACGAACATAAACAAGATGCAATACAAATGGCTGAAGGCCAGCAACAAAATTTTCAAGATTTTCAGATAAATTACCATAACCTTCCAAAGGCAGAAGGCCGCAGTGTTAATTTTCTTTTTTCTTTTAATAAGGATTTAAGTGTCTGAAGGACCACAACTGATTTTCCAAAATTCTAAAAATACATAAAGTACAGTAAAAGCAGGAATTTTTTAAAATTTTTGGCTATGATAATTATAAACAGACAGTTAAACACTGGTGAGATGGACAATAAGGAAAACGTCCCTCAGAAGCCTCCAGGGAGTTCGGTCTGCCCTGGTTCACGTAAGTGAGACAGGTGGTGAGCCTAACTACACCTGATCCGTCGGGACCCAACCTGGGACAGCCACGGACCGACCGACAAAACGACTTGCTTGCCTCCAATTGGTACATGAGAACTGAAACGCAAAAGGTTACGAAAGTGATTATCCACAATGAAATATATATTGGCTGTGAAGACTACACACCATGTTGGACAGCGACAACAGGTGAGGAAGGTCCGGACTGCACTCCATATGCTTTCCAACTGACTGGCAGACCCGAACTCGCGACCTAAACTCGGTTACGACAGAGAACGACCAGGAAGTAATAGCAGTCGAGCAAAGACACTATGAGAGGGGGTATATCGATACGCGCTGCGAGCGCCGGTTACGATCGGGCAAAGCAGCAGCTCAGTGACAGTAGTAATTTAAAGTAACGTAGTGAGGTGGAAGTACGTTAAAAACAGGGTGTAAAATACATGATAGCGGCAACACGAGCCACGCACGGATCATTGTTCTGCTACGGCCGATTTATCTGTCTGACCCAGGCGGCAATGCATGTTCAACAAGACAGGTGTTGACACTTTTCTTTGTGGTACCAATATAAATGCGTCCAACAATGAATGTGTATGGACACACGGACGAGGGGAGTTGGATGCCTTCCTGTCACATCTAAATAGCATTAATCCGAAAATCCAATTTACTATAGAGACGGAGAGTAATGGGCAATTCAGTTTCCTGGATGTGTCTGTGATTAAACGACGGGATGGAACGTTGGGCCATAAGGTGTATAGGAGGGCCACACATACTGATCGTTATCTGCATAAAGATTCAAACCGCCACCCTAGACGGAAAAGAGGTGAAACAAGAACCTTGGTAGACAGGGCGCACAAAATTTATGAACCTTTCGAGACTTTGGTTAGTAAACCAACAAACTACAGGGACGGATTCATAACTGGAAGTGGAGGAAATATTTTCTCGAACATGGGTGCCAAAATGGAGAGTGTGCGTGCAACGACAACAAATCGTCCCAGGACACAGCACAGAGCTGTACCGTATTCACCTCACTACAGACGTTGAAAGTGGCCTCCATGCATATCAGATGATAGGGATAGTAATGGTTGTCATGCAGGAAACACAGAATCGTAATTTGGTTTACACTATGTTGGCCAGCCACTTTTCACTTGTAGTAGGGTTCGTTTCGATATCTTGTAGAACCCAGTCCTCCAAATCTGGTGTACGCAGAGTCCGCTACTTCCCTGGACGTTCGTCGTTTAGAATGACCCATGATCACACAAATGCCCATAACGCGCCTGAAATGCTTTCTGATGTAGTTGGTTTCTGTGAGGATACTTGTTTCGATATAGCGCTGTGCTGCCTCTCGACCATTTCCATTTGCTTGAGCATAACAAACACCATCTCTTATTCTTCCCGACATGAATCTGGATCATTCTGCTGCTTACAGCCTGCAACACATAAGAACACACGGCATGTGGTCAGAGGAACCATCATTCTCAGCACTGTCTACCGTGGCAACAATTCATTCCATTTAGAAATCCATATTACAGTATCATGTAATCATTTTATGTAAATTGGTGAAGAACTTTTTGAGATATTTCTGACAACATATCCTCTTTATATATATTTCGAGACTTTTGCTAGCAATAATCCCCATTTACATATTATACACATATTTATGTACCTTATATCTAAAGTAGCTATGTAGCTTATGGCCATCCGCATGTTTGTAAGAGTATCGCGTAAAGTGTGAAGTAAACTGGTGAAGACCTTTTGAGAATTTTGGTAACGATATTGCCCTTTATGGTTTATGTATATTTTTTACTATCATATAATTTTTTAAAAGAAATATGTGGTCTGTGTCTTCGTTTAACAGTTGAGTTCCGACTGCACTCTTAATTTTTCCACCCTTGGTTTTAATTTCACCGAACCCTGATTTGACTTTTCTATATGATGATACAGTCCTTCCGACGATTATTCCTTTTTCGAAATATTCACATCTTTGCTGCAGCTATTTCGCCTTAGCTACCCTACATTTGCTATTTATTTGAGTCCTGGCAAATTTATATTGCGGTATTGCTGTCGTTCTCTTAACATTTTTGTACTTCCTTCTCCCTTAGATAATTTAATTATTTCGGCTGTTACCCAAGGATTCTTCGCAGTTACCTGACTTGTAGCTATAGTTTGTAAGAGGTCAGAGCAGACGTAATTTTATGCAAGAGGTCCGAGCTGATGTAATACAGATGTAATTTTATGTAAGAGGTCCGAGCAGATGTAATTTCGATGTATCGCTCATGCGCTGCCTGCGATATGCAAGGTATAGGAGAATCGCTGGCCAGAGAGCAGTATTGACTCAGTACGAACTGTGTAGCTGTAGCAGTAAGTCGTGGCTAGTCTGCGCTTGTCTGGTATGGAGTCTGCTCTGCTCTGGTCTGGTGTATCGTGTTGGGTGGCCGGTCGCGGTGCAGCGATGCCGGAGCCTGAGTATTATTGTATAAGGTAAAAAACAGCCTCGCGCATATCTAGTAATGTATCTGAACTTCCATGTAAATCTTTTAAAAATGTCTTAATAATAATCTTTGTCATATAAAGTAATTTCTAACAAGCATTCATTTCAATTTAAATAATTTACTAATTTCTCCAATCCTTGATCATTCCGATGGTTGCAAAAGAAAAATCAGTTGCTTCCTTTCATAAATGACAAATCTATCGGCCAGCATTGCACAGAGCTGTGCCGGAAAAAGTTATTGTAAGAGCAGATAGTTGGCGACTTTATTGAGGTAAGAATTTTTGCTTTTTTATTCAGAATGATCTTACAGGGCCATGGCGCATTTACCAGGTTACTGAATTTATTTTTTATTACCAGGTTTAGGAATTTTTCTGTCTCGAGCTTACATTAAATGAGAAAAGAATTTTGTGAGTACATTCAATGGGAACCAATTTCGTTCGGTGGTTACACTAAATTTAGAATCATATTCTTATTCATTATTATTATTTATTGAATTTTTTGTGGGGAGGTTACACTTGTTGACAACCGGCCAGGATCGTATTTCTTTGTGAATCTCTGAGAAGTAGTCATATATCTGCTCTTATTTACATAAATGTAGTTTGCATCTGGCGCAACGCATTTACTAATTTGTCCATCTTTCTTTCACAGATCATCGGCAATTTACTGCTCTTTGTTGTAATTGTTTGTTCCATTTCGCTTTGTCTTTGTTTCATTTTTGTGCTTAATTTTGATTTGTGAAAAATGCCGCGAAAAACTCTTAACAGTACATCGCGATGTGCAATAAGTGAAATAGCCGACTCAAATAATTTGACCGATAATAATTGCGACACACAGTGTAATAGTGATAATCATCAAATTACAGATAATCAGTGCGTGTCGATCACTAGTAATGATTTTAATGCTAATGGTGAGCAAACAAATTCAATAGTGTCCTCTGTTAATTCAACGACAATTGATGACGCGGCACGTTCCGTTACAATGAACGCTGTCCAGCTTGACACGCCTAATTTGCAAAATTTACGTAGCGAACAGATAATTGTTTCTAACGAAGGTGAATAATATACACAAAATATGTCAGATTTAGTTGATTCCGGTGTAGTGACTAACAGTGCACATCCAATTAGTAAACCTTTTCGCGAGTCAGACAATGACCAAATGGTTTCACAAAACGTGACAAATGCAGATACCAGATAACAGTAGATACCAAATAGAGAATAGATTCGGTAATTTTGACTTGGATCAAGTTGTAGCATCATTGCTACAATTCAATGAAAAACAATTTGTTTATAGTTGTTACTATAAACAAATTAATGAAAGTCTCAAACAGTGGAATAATAAGCAAGACAACAACTACAAACATCTTAATGAAAAACTAGATAACAATTCCAAACACCTTAGTGAACAGATTACAGCCGTTGCCGTGAAATGTCATGATACTAAGGAACAATTACGTGAGGAAATTAAGGCTTGTGCTAGGAACAGTAGTGAAGAAATTAGATCTTTTGCACAAGAATTAAGTAATACACATGCAGCAACAACTAAAATACTTAGAGACGAAATTAGTGCTGTCGCTAAACAATCCTCTGAAAACGCAACACAGTTACGCGACGAGTTTAAATTAATGTCAGCAGAACTTTCACACACACTGGACGCGAAAGTAGATACGAAATTTGACCAACAGAACTGCCAAATTGACGAACGTTTTAATCACCACCTACAAAACAGTGAAACGCGTTACCGTAAATTTATACAGGAACAGAATAAGATAAAGCAACAAGTCATGGAAACAATTACTGCACAGATACAGGAAGATAAGCGTAAATTGTTTACGAAAGCAAAAACATACGTAGACAACAATATTGCTACAGTATCAGACGAAATTAACACTATCAAACAGTTGAACACCAAATTACATGATGAAATCTCTGATCTTAAAACAAAAACAGACACACACACAGTAGACTTTCAGACAGTGACCGACAGACTTGAACAATTAGAACTAATACAGGATCCCGATGCCATCAAAGCAGACGTTAAAAAATTGAACGAAACCACACGTGGAATACAAAAATAAATTAATGCTTGTGATAATAAAAACGATAATCAGGTAAAAGCACTGACTGAAAAATATGATGAATTGGCCAGTCGTGTTGACGTTATCAAAAGTAATAATGACACCAAATCAGACGATACGTCACCAGTTTCGTTTAATCAAACACCCGAATTCCAAAAATTACAGCAGACGATCAGTGAGATAGGTTCGTCCAATAATACATTGCGTAGAAAAGTGTCGTCTTTACAGCAAGAAGTGACAGAAATGAAAAATGTTTCAGCCTCTAACACGTCACACCATACGCCACATTGTGAACATTTGTCACATTCACACAGCCAATGTAATTTAGGTAATTTGCAGAGTGTACGTGACTTAGATTCCGAACAGTCACAGACGAACAGATTATCATACAATCCTGAACCTGCTCAGACATACAGAGACGATAATTTTGACTATAAGCACTTTCTATCCGTGAGAAAATTTAAGGTATTTAAGAATGACAGAACGCAGATTCACCCCTTGGATTGGATACAACAATTTAGCTTTGCTTTTCCACCAACTTGGCCCGTAACACAAACTTGAATTTATTTGCAGTTTTTTGTAAGGCGAACCGGCAACTCGTATGAGACCGATCGCGAGACAATGCTATTCGGTAGAAGAATTTCAGAATGCTTTTTTGTCAGCGTATTGGTCGAAGACGACACAGCACGGAATGAAGGATCAATTAATTAGCTTACCAAATTACGAGAACTCAAATTTTCCCACTGTCACGCAATTTTTTGAACACATGGTCCAACACAGCCAGTACTTATGTGAGCCATACAGTGAATCTGCACTTATCCAATTATGTAGTTCTAAATTACCACGATCATTAAGAGTATCACTTTTAACAGGACAGCAGAAAGAAAATATTTCGGCGTTTAGAGATCTTCTATAGCTTTTGGAAGTTCAGCAATCAGATTATTCCTTCATAAACAAAAATTTTTCACATCATAACCAAGGCCAACCAACATACAGTAATTACGATCAGCCACGCTATTTCAATAGTAAAGGTAATAGACACTCCAGGAACGACAACCACCAGAACTTTAATAACAGACAAAATTTTAATTATCAGTATCGTAAAAATTATCAGCAACAGGAACCACATTTTGGTAACAATAGAGGTTTTTCCCAACAACAGCAACAAAACCAACCGGTTAGCATACCTAACCAACAATGTAATGTGCAAGGTCAACCAAGCTTTAATGTTTCGCCGCCTACACGTATAGCGTCGGCTCCGCCAAATAGTAACGTACAGCAACAAAGAAACAACTACGTACAAAAAACACACTATTTCAACTTATATCGCAATGCACCGTATAGAAATGGCTATCATGACAGACGTAAAAGTAATGAGCACAGTTTTCAGCGTACGTTTAATAACAGTCAGTCTTACCAGCAGCAAAATCATCCGCAACAACAGATTGTCATGAATGAACCAGACAGTCGGTATCATCCCGAACCTAATGCATCAGGACGAAATAACAGAACAGTACAAATAGTCGAAATGCCACAGCATCCTCCCGCAAATAATCGCACGTCGGATAGAATTTGACTAGATACAGTACAGATTGCATCTTCCAGCAACGCAAGCAATACTTTTGACACAGAGAATTTTGTTCACGAAAATGTTATTACTTTTGACGACATCCGAGACACTCTTTTGCAGGAAAGACCAGCTATTCAAAAAACCATTTCCCACCCTGTCATTGAAGTAAAGACTGGATCATCCAAATTTTCAGCAGTAATCGATTCTGGATCACCTATGTCAGTTATAAATGAGGAAACTTTCCACGAATGTAACAAAGAGAATACCTATCCTACGTTACCATTAGGCAAAACTAAAGTAAAAGGAGCAGTATCTGGTAAAGGTGTTACCTTCACTCCGTTACGCAAAGCTACTGCTAAATCTGTTTCGAAAGCATTTATAAAACATTTTCTATTTCATGTAGGACATGTATTGAAAGTAATATCCGACAATGGATCACAGTTTCGATCTGCTATATGGACACGTATGTTACGAACAAGAAACATTTCTCCGATTTATGTATCCAAGTATCACGCTTCTTCGGACCCTTCTGAACGACTAATGAAAGAAATTGGTAAACTGTGTAGAATATACTGCCATAAAAGACATATTGATTGGGACACACACATACTCTCAGTCCAGGATGTTATTAATTCCATACCAAATGAATCTACTATGCTATCTCAGACTGTTATACTGAAAAATGTTGAACCACCTAACAAAATTAAAGAATTAGTATCGTTTCCTACAGCTCGTCGACTACGACACCATGAAATAATTGACATTGCGCTGAATAACATCAAACGTGCCGCAGAGCGCCGGAGAAGACAGAAAAAACAGGTTGTACACGCCGTGACTTTCACATTGGACAGAAGATATTAGCACGTACACACTATCTATCCAACAGAGGAAAGAATAGATGTAGTAAATTTGAGCTTCTATACGCGGGTCCATATCGAATTCGCAGCATTCCTCACCCCAATGTAGTACACGTCGAAACTTTGAGAACCAGAAAAAGTAAAGGCAATCGCCATGTCTCCAATATTAAACCCTTTATTGAATGAACATACTTTATGATTTATCACACTGTAATGCCATTTCCTGATTTTTATATGATCACTTATGCAATTATATTTATATGACTACTTACTGATGATTATCGTATATTTTCTCGGCAAGTGGCCGGCAAGGTAACGTTAGCAGGTCGCTCTTCTTGTCGTTACACATCAGACCGTGCACATTTTTCAGATAAACTTACATATTTTATGACCACTTATGCAATTCTATCTACTGACATATTACTTTTATCAAATTCTTTCTCCATTAAAGTCTTCAACTCTCTCCTCTATCAACTACACAACATACAAGCTGAACACAAAGAAAATCATTTCTTGTCGTTATATATCAGACCGTGCACATTTTCCATTTCTCATGTATGTATGGTTGTTTTCCTGTTTTGTTTGTATGCACTACTAAATCTTTAAGATATAACAAACACCAGTTGACTTTGACATTTTGCCTTATGATATCACAACATCGTGACTATTTTACATTTTTTTTTTTTTTTTTGGTACTACATTGTGATACTCTGTGTACATTTTTGCACCTGAACACTGTCTATGTTTTTGACATAATACGTTTTCTGTCATGCTATGCTGCATGCTTAATTATATCACTAGAAACCAGTTTTTATTTAATGGGTATATGATTTAAATGCAAGATATTAATCCTTATTCATCATTTTCAGAAAGCAATAATGTGTAAAAGAAATAAATTAAACAAACCACAGTGGATTACTATGAAATGGGAATTTCACCTTCGGAATGAACGAAAGAAGATGCAATACTTCGTCATGAAGAGTAAATGTATCTGAATTAACAAACACTAACAAGAATATACTATACACATCGTATGATAGCACTCTTAACTAATTTTTTCTTTCAGAATACGAGGCGATTGATGCAGGCTGTCAGACAGAATTACACATCTTAGTCTTAGTGATGAAATATGCTAGGAATAAGAAACTCTATACTATGAATAGTTGTATGAAGTAAATGGTAATATGAATAATGAAGTGTCTTTTTTGCAATTGATAATGAATGATGACGAATAGTTATATGAAGAGTATGCTAATATGAATAATGAAGTTTTTCTTTGCAGGTGATGATAGTAATGAAGTCATGGTAATACGAATAATGAAGTTTTTCCTTGCAGATGAGAATAATGATGAAGTTTATATATTTACCATTAGTTAAAAGATGCTATGTGGCTATTTAAGTATTTGTTGCAGTTCGTTTTGACAGTATGTCTTATGTCGCATGGTATAATGACTGAATGTTTTGGAAAGGACAGCTAGAGTATGCATATTGAGTACACGTTTCATTACCTGTTAATTCGAAGTTCACTACTTTTCAACATAATATGCGTTTCTTCTTTCAGCTCAATAATCCATTTTGTATTTTTTTCCAGGAGAAGCTGTTCATGAAATTAATCTGCTATAAGCAGTTAGTTATTAAACCTGTTCGAGTACTTGCATTTTTTTACCCATTTGGGTGTGTCATTCATGAATGTGATCACATATACTCTACTTGCTTCATAACCTTGCTACAGCTGACTCATGACAAATGACGTTACTAATCGTTATTTACAGCAATAAGTCAAAAACAAATATTTTCATCCCCCACCAATTAATTATCGATCCCAACGCAATGGATTGCTAGCACAAAAAAATGTATTACCAGTCCCAAATAATGCTACCAGATTAAGAGAGTTCTGAGTAATACTGAATGATGTTTTCTAACCACAGACCTTGAGTAATAGTTACAGTGTGTTACATTTTTAAATATGTCCTATGTCACTTGAATGATGAGTACTGAGTAATACTGAATGATGTTTTCTAACCACAAACCTTGAGTAATAGTTACAGTGTGTTACATTTGAAATATCTCCTATGTCACTTGAATGACGAGTTCTGAGTAATACTGAACGATGTTTTGTAACAATTTATAAATGCTATGCCAATAATTTCTGTAAATAATATTTTTGTTATACTCTATAAATGCTATGCCAATAATTAAATCTCATTTTGAATGATGACTTTTGAATAATACTGAATAATGTTTTATAAAACTACATGAATACTTTGTAACCCGCCAATGAATGGCACTGTTTCTTATATTTTAAATTTGTATTATGTCACTTACATGCTATTATATATGAATACCAGTAGCTTGATGCTACACTCATTAGCTCCTGTTTTGAATGATGACTTCTGATGGTTTGTAACTGGCCAATGAGTGCCAATATTTAGTGTAATCAGATGACTTATGAGTAATGTTCTGTAATACTCCATACATAGTACAGAAATATTTAGTAACTAGGTAATGAGTGCCAACAATTACTCAGGTTGATAGACTAATGTAATTTTCAATGATGACTAGCATAAGACTTAAAGTCCTTCACCTTCTGACCTAATTACGAGAAATTACTGCTATATCCGTTTGTCCTGTCCATCCTCATGATCATGGAGCACTATATTTGGTTTTAGCACTAATGCTACGTTGGTGTACCTTACAAGAGTGTGGTGTTGACACATCATCCTGTCCACCACCTTGAAGGATGGAGACGCTATTGTGGTTCCACTGTTTGGTGTACCTAATGTACTACCAAATGATAACATTGAATATTAATACGACATTTCAGTGTCTTGGCTACACTGATTAATACTTTATGGAAGAGAACTTCAGATTGTCTCACTTGGTGTTGTGCTTCTGTAGAAAGATATGGACTTGCAGTGCAGCTACGTGCAACCTACTGTGCTACAACCATGATGCAATCCTTCCCTTTCCTATCCTAGTTCTTGTAAAATGGTAGAACTATGTACAGTGCGTGTGCACTTTATGTCATTTTTTTAATATGTTTTGTACTCATTGCGTATCCTAGTTCTTGTAAAATGGTAAAAATATATACAGTGCGTGTGCACTTTGTCATTTATTAGTATGTTTTGTTCTCATTGCGTATCCTAGTTCTTGTAAAATGGTAAAAATATATACAGTGCGTGTGCACTTTATGTCATTTCTTAATATGTTTTGTACTCATTCCGTATACATTTTGTCATTTCTTGATATGTTCTGTACTCAGTGCATGTGCACTCTATTTCATTTCATGTTCTGCACTTATATATTTGTATATACTCTGTGACTGTAAACTTAGTTAATTAAGAAAAATTTGTTGCTCATGGCAAGTCCAATTGTCTCACCAACGCTGCCAAATTTTTGCCCCCCCCCCCCCCCTCCAGTAGAGGGTTATATAAGAGGTCCGAGCAGATGTAATTTTATGCAAGAGGTCCGAGCAGATGTAATACAGATGTAATTTTATGTAAGAGGTCCGGGCAGATGTAATTTCGATGTATTGCTCATGCGCTGCCTGCGATATGCAAGGTATAAGAGAATCGCTGACCAGAGAGCAGTATTGACTCAGTACGAACTGTGTAGCTGTAGCAGTAAGTTGTGGCTAGTCTGTGCTTGTCTGGTGTGGAGTCTGCTCTGGTCTGGTCTGGTGTATCGTGTTGGGTGGCCGGTCGCGGTGCAGCGATGCCGGAGCCTGAGTATTATTGTATAAGGTAAAAAGCAGCCTCGCGCATATCTAGTAATGTATCTGAACTCCCATGTAAATCTTTTAAAAATATCTTAATAATAATCTTTGTCATATACAGTAATTTCTAACAAGCATTCATTTCAATTTAAAGAATTTACTAACTTCTCCAATCCTTGATCATTCCGATTGTTGCTAAAGAAAAATCAGTTGCTTCCTTTCATAAATGACAAATCCACCGGCCAGCATTGCACAGAGCTGTGCCGGAAAAAGTTATTGTTAGAGCAGATAGTTGGCGACTTTATTGAGGTAAGAATTTTTGCTTTTTTATTTAGAATGATCTTACAGGGCCATGACGCAGCACTGCTGTCGTCCAAAATTTACCAGGTTACTGAATTTATTTTTTATTATGAGGTTTAGGAATTTTTCTGTTTCGAGCTTGCATTAAATGAGAAAAGAATTTTGTGGGTACATTAAATGGGAACCAATTTAATTCGGAGGTTACACAAAAAATAGAATCGTATTATTATTATTATTATTTATTAAATTTGGTGGGGAGGTTACAAATTGACAGTTCATCATCTGTGATTGCTCTTCTAGAAATGTCCATTCCTCTTCAATTGAGCTGCCTACTCTGGTGTTTTATATCGCAGTATCCTTATCCTTAGTAAGCTTCAAACGCGTCGCGTCATTCATCAGTACTTCAGTATGCCACTTCCTTTCAAATCGACCCAATCTAACGATTCTCTTGAGCCTCTGTCTACTCTATGTCATTACTAAGGTGTGAAATGAGACTACTACTGTGCCTGGGTACGCTATAAAGCCCAATAAATAATTTCGGAATCTTTGTCTCACTATGATGTATGCCCTCTCAAACCTTCCCATATCTCCTACACTTTTGCAGGTAAACTTCCTCCTGTTGTGGTTCTTGAACAGAGATTCCGCTAGTAATATCTGCAGTTTATAGCATAATTCAGTTAACCGATTTCCTCTCTCTTTCCTACATTCAAGCCCATATTCTCCCGTATCCGTTTCCTCTATACCTTTCCCTGCAACTGCGTTCCAATCCACCACAATAATTACATTTTTACCTCCCTAAGAAACCGAAACACTCGTTCTGTATCATCATATATTTTCTCTATCTCTTCATTTGTTGCCTACGACGTTGACATGTACACTATGTGATCGAAAGTACCCGGACACCCCCAAAACCATACGTTTTTCATTTTAGGTGCATTGTGCTGCCACCTACAGTTAGGTACTCCATAAGAGCGACCTCAGTAGTCATTAAACATCGTGAGAGAGCAGAATGGAGCGCTCCGCGGAACTCACGGACTTCAAACGTGGTCAGGTGATTGGGTGTGATTTCTGTCATACGTCTGTACGCGAGATTTCCACACGTCTTAATATCCATAGGTCCACAGTTTCCGATGTTTTAGTCAAGTAGAAGCGTGACGGGACACGTACAGCACAAAAGCATACAGTCCGACCTCGTCTGTTGACTGACAGAGACCGCTGACCGTTGTATAGGGTCGTAATGTGTAATAGGCGGACATGTATTCAGACCATCACACAGAAATTCCAAATTGCATCGTGATCCACTGCAAGTACTATTACAGTTAGGCGGGAGGCAATAAAACTTTGATTTCATTGCCGAGAGGCTGCTCATAAGCCACACAACACGCCGGTAAGTGCCAAACGACCCCTCGCTTGGTGTAAGGAGCGTAAACTTTGGACGATTGAACAGTGCAAAATCGTTGTTCGTAGTGACGAATCACGGGACACAATGTGGTCATCCGATGGCAGGGTGTCGGTATGGCGAATGCACGGTGAACGTCATCTGCAGCGTGTGCAGTGCCAAAAGTAAAATACGGAGGCGGTGGTGTTATGGTGTGGTCGTGTTTTTCATGGAGGAGGCTTGCACCCCTTGTTGTTTTGTGTGGCACTATCACAGCACAGGTCTACATTGATGTTTTAAGCATCTTCTTGCTTCCTACTGTTGAAGAGCAATTCGGGGATGGCGACTGCGTCTTTCAACACGATCGAGCACCTGTTCATAATTCACGGCCTATGGCGGAGTGTTTGCACGACAATAACATCCCTGTAATCGACTGGCCTGCACAGAGTCCTGAGCCGAATCCTATGGAACATCTTTGGGATGTTTTGGAACGCCGACTTCGTGCCAGACCTCACCGGCCGGCATCGATACCTCTCCTTGTGCAACACTCCGTGAGGGATGGGCTGCCATTCCCCAACAAACTTTCCACGACCTGGCTGAACGTAAGCCTGCGAGAATGGAAGCTGTCATCAAGGCTAACGGTGAGCCAACACCACATTGAATTCCAACATTAGCGATGGAGGGCGCCTCGAACTACGAGTATTAAGTCATATTCAGCTAGGTGTCCGGATACTTTTGATCACATGTACAATTGAACTATTGTTGCCGCCGTTGCTTTACCGTCGAATCTGCTGAGAACAACTCAGTCACAGAACAGTTCACAGTAACTCACTCTCAGCCCTGCCTTTGTATTCATAATAATCAATAATCAATCCAACCCCAGCTGTACCACTTTCTGCTGATGCTGATATTACGCTTTATTCGTATGACCAGAGATCCTTACCTTCTCTCCATTTCACTTCTGTGACACGCACTACACCTAGACTGAACCTTCGCATTTCCCTTTTCATATTTTGTAGCTCTCACACTTTTTCTCAATCAGAAGCCAAACATCATGTGCATATACATTACATAAGTTTAGCGCAGTGGTTTGCATTGCCTTCTAAAAACTCATGCTGTTGATCACTGCTAATTCTTCCGCCATTTAGCGACAGTTCCCCACGCCAATGGCAAGAGGGTGGTCTGAATCTCTGGCTGCTTCTCCGCCATCTATCCAGGTCGTTGGTAGAACGTGGATGACTTCTACTGCCGTAAGTCTTTGGTCACCGTTTCTGATGATTTCTATTCAAAGCTTAGTTGCGGCGGGGTTCGAACTCGGGGTCGAGAGCATTTTGGTTATAAGTCAAAGACGCTATCCCTAGGCTTCAGTTCTCTGTAGCAAACTGAATAAAAGACTGTTGTAGAAGTAGATGTTACATTGACGATTTTCCAGGCGGTTCCAGCCACCACCGCCTCAGCAACCCAACGTCCAGGTAGCTTTTCCTCAACTACGAAAGGCCGTATCATCAGTCGCGGTCAACGTCCGGCCCAGACAGTTCAATAAAACTCGTCTCTCGCTCTTATAAATCTATAAAATTAGCTACCAGGCTTTAAAACGTACTCGATTATCTTTACACGAGACAAATGAAACACATTGCGTCGCTAAGGAATTATTTATGGTGGCGTAAGATGAGTAACGTTTTCCACTACTGAACTCCGTTCATAAGCTGTGATCAATTATGTCAAAATAGATCATTTCATCGGTATTGTATTAGCGTTAAGCTGGAAGTTAGGAGCATCGGAGCTCCTGCGAGGTCTTGAAGAAAACTATACTGAAACATTCTGAGTGGCGCAATGAACAGATGCAGACGTCTGTGGATTGATTCTAAATCGGCCGCGCGGAATGGCCGGGCAGTTTGAGGCGGCGTGTCCCGGATCACACGGCCCCTCTCCCACCGGGTCCTCCCTCGGGCACGGGTGTGTGTGTGTGTGTGTGTGTGTGTGTGTGTGTTGTTCTTACCATAAGTTAGTTTGAGGTAGTTTAGGTAGTGTGTAAGTCTAGGGACCGATGACTTCAGCAGTTTGGTCCCTTAGGAATTCACACACATATTTTGATTGTAAATTGAGGACGATGGACAATAACTGAACGTACATGGCAATTTCACATATCGCCAACATACATATCCTTTCTTTTGTCTCATTCTCGTACAAATTTCCCCGCTGAGTGCAAGGATACATTTGTGGTAACCTGCTCATCTGCTGCCTGCGAATATATCTATTTTAATGAAACTGAATCAGCGTTGGCGGCTGAAGACTTCCGGCATAAGAAGTCAGCCTCATTCTGTAAAACGGCCTTGTCAAAGAAGGCGGAGGAGCGGATAGAGGTTCAGGGCACTCTCTTGTCCTAAGGGGTGGGAAATTGCCCCTAAAGGCGGAAGAATCAGCAATGATCAACGACATGAGGATGCAGAAGGCAATGGAAACCACTGCATTAAAGACACGTAACGTGTATCCACAGGACATGTGGCATGTAGGTGAAGAAGTGTCATTATGATCTCTCCATTGGCAAAAGATTCCGGAATAGTCCCCCATTCGGATCTCCGGGAGCGGACTGCCAAGGGGGAGGTTACCATGAGAAAAAGATTGAATAATCAACGAAAAGATAACGTTCTACGAGTCGGGGCGTGGAATGTCAGAAGCTTGAACGTGGTAGGGAAACTAGAAAATCTGAAAAGGGAAATGCAAAGGCTCAATCTAGATATAGTAGGGGTCAGTGAAGTGAAGTGGAAGGAAGACAAGGATTTCTGGTCAGATGAGTATCGGGTAATATCAACAGCAGCAGAAAATGGTATAACAGGTGTAGGATTCGTTATCAATAGGAAGGTAGGGCAGAGTGTGTGTTACTGTGAACAGTTCAGTGACCGGGTTGTTCTAATCAGAATCGTCAGCAGACCAACACCGACAACGATAGTTCAGGTATACATGCCGACGTCGCAAGCTGAAGATGAACAGATAGAGAAAGTGTATGAGGATATTGAAAGGGTAATGCAGTATGTAAAGGGGGACGAAAATCTAATAGTCATGGGCGACTTGAATGCAGTTGTAGGGGAAGGAGTAGAAGAAAAGGTTACAGGAGAATATGGGCTTGGGACAAGGAATGAAAGAGGAGAAAGACTAATTGAGTTCTGTAACAAGTTTCAGCTAGTAATAGCAAATACCCTGTTCAAGAATCACAAGAGGAGGAGGTATACTTGGAAAAGGCCGGGAGATACGGGAAGAATTCAATTAGATTATATCATGGTCAGACAGAGATTCAGAAATCAGATACTGGATTGTAAGGCGTACCCAGGAGCAGATATAGCCTCAGATCACAATATAGTAGTGATGAAGAGTAGGCTGAAGTTCAAGACATTAGTCAGGAAGAATCAATACGCAAAGAAGTGGGATACGGTAGTACTAAGGAATGACGAGATACGTTTGAAGTTCTCTAACGCTATAGATACAGCAATAAGGAATAGCGCAGTAGGCAGTACAGTTGAAGAGGAATGGACATCTCTAAAAAGGGCCATCACAGAAGTTGGGAAGGTAAACATATGTACAAAGAAGGTAGCTGCGAAGAAACCATGGGTAACACAAGAAATACTTCAGTTGATTGATAAAAGGAGGAAGTACAAACATGTTCCGGGAAAATCAGGAATATAAAAATACAAGTGGCTGAGGAATGAAATAAATAGGAAGTGCAGGGAAGCTAAGACGAAATGGCTGCAGGAAAAGTGTGAAGACATCGAAAAAGATATGACTGTCGGAAGGACAGGCTCAGCATACAGGAAAGTCAAAACAACCTTTGGCGACATTAAAAGCAACGGTGGTAACATTAAGAGTGCAACGGGAGTTCCACTGTTAAATGCAGAGGAGAGAGCAGATAGGTGTAAAGAATACATTGGAAGCCTCTATGAGGGTGAAGATTTGGGGTGAAGATTTGTCTGATGTGATAGAAGAAGAAACAAGAGTCGATTTAGAAGAGATAGGGGATCCAGTATTAGAATCGGAATTCAAAAGAGCTTTGACGGACTTACGGTCAAATAAGGCAGAAGGGATAGATAACATTCCATCAGAATTTCTAAAATCATTGGGGGAAGTGGCAACAAAACGACTATTAACGTTGGTGTGTAGAATATATGAGTCTAGCGATATACCATCTGACTTTCGGAAAAGCATCATCCACACAATTCCGAAGACGGCAAGAGCTGACAAGTGCAAGAATTATCGCACAATCAGCTTAACTGCCAATGCATCGAAGCTGCTTACAGGAATAATATACAGAAGAATGGAAAAGAAAATTGAGAATGCGCTATTTGACGATCAATTTGCTTTTGGAAAAGTAAAGGGACGAGAGAGGCAATTCTGACGTTACGGCTAATAATGGAGGCAAGGCTAAAGAAATATCAGGACACTTTCATAGGATTTGTCGACCTGGAAAAAGCATTCGACATTATAAAATGGTGCAAGCTGTTCGAGATTCTGAAAAAAGTAGGGGTAAGCTATAGGGAGAGACGGGTCATATACAATATGTACAACAACCAAGAGGGAATAATAAGAGCGGACGATCAAGAACGAAGTGCTCGTATTAAGAAGGGTGTAAGACGAGGCTGTAGCCTTTCGCCCCTACTCTTCAATCTGTACATCGAGGAAGCAATGATGGAAATAAAAGAAAGGTTCAGGAGTGGAATTAAAATACAAGGTGAAAGGATATCAATGATACGATTCGCTGATGACATTGCTATCCTGAGTGAAAGTGAAGAAGAATTAAATGATCTGCTGAACGGAATGAACAGTCTAATGAGTACACAGTATGGTTTGAGAGTAAATCAGAGAAAGACGAAGGTAATGAGAAGTAGTAGAAATGAGAACAGCGAGAAACTTAACATCAGGATTGATGGTCACGAAGTCAATGAAGTTAAGGAATTCTGCTACCTAGGCAGTAAAATAACCAATGTCGGAAGGAGCAAGGAGGACATCAAAAGCAGATTGGCTATGGCAAAAAAGGCATTTCTGGCCAAGAGAAGTCTACTAATATCAAATACCGGCCTTAATTTGAGGAAGAAATTTCTGAGGAGTACAGCATTGTATGGTAGTGAAACATGGACTGTGGGAAAACCGGAACAGAAGAGAATCGAAGCATTTGAGATGTGGTGCTATAAACGAGTGTTGAAAATTAGGTGGACTGATAAGGTAAGGAATGAGGAGGTTCTACGCAGAATCGGAGAGGAAAGGAATATGTGGAAAACACTGATAAGGAGAAGGAACAGCATGATAGGACATCTGCTAAGACATGAGGGAATGACTTCCATTGTACTAGAGGGAGCTGTAGAGGGCAAAAACTGTAGAGGAAGACAGAGATTGGAATACGTCAAGCAAATAATTGAGGACGTAGGTTGCAAGTGCTACTCTTGAGATTAAGAGGTAAGCACAGGAAAGGAATTCGTGGCGGGCCGCATCAAACCAGTCAGTAGACTGATGACAAAAAAAAAAAAAAAAAAAAGTACAAAATGAAACTGGTCGCAACGTAATCATGAGAACATATACAAAGGCAGTAGTGTGCATTCTGACTTCCCACGCAGTGAAATGCGGGTAAATGTGATTGCAGGGACACACACAGAGAACGCCCGCTGTCCCATCAGACAAGACGAAGCAATAACAATACGCCGGCTGTTTGGTGTACTCTCTAGTGATTTTAAAGGAACATCTCAGGGAGACGATTTTTTCGCATCTTAGAACTGCATATTGTAGCTTCATTATGAACTCCATGCCTTCCCGATAATATTCATATCTACTGTTTTTTTTGAAATGAAATAACCACTGCGTGAAATTCAAATAGATTGTAGTGAGAAACAGTCACTATGAGTTTTCATTTGGCACACATTGGGCCGTACACTGCTCGATACAAAATGTTGCTAACATACTGAATTTTATGGCAAACTTGGATGATATCTGTATCTGTTTGTGAATTAGAAAACATTAATTTAGATATTTAATAACTTACCCTCGTAATATCGTGCGAGGGGATCCATTGGAACGACAGAGGCTCAAATACCCGACCGCTCATCCACATTTAGGTAATCCGAAGCTTCCGTAAGTCAATCAAGGTTAATTTAAAGATGGAACATTTGTCCGATTTCGGCTTCTCTTCAGGGACATTTTGGTCAGTGGTTGCGCTAAATCCTAATTTCCCTTCCACTATAAACCCATCAATAGCAACAAAATGAAATCATTCACATTATCACTTACACGTTTTCCCGAACGCTGTTGGATATTCAGATTGAATTAGATATATTTACTATTTCTTAGATCCATGTTAAGGACATCCTCAAAAATGTGGAACGTATAATAAATCAGAATACATATTTAGAATATACAGGGTCTCTCATTTATTTTGACCACCTGAAATAATTTTTTGTATAGAAGCAAGGTAAAATTAGTGTTCAGTTAACGTTCTTTAGCTGCCGGGTGCTACTAACCAGCATGGAAGTCTTGCTTTAGCCTTCATTAGTTCGAAGATATGAACAGCAGCACATTTGGAAACAGGACCCTACATTTTTCTCGGTATACCACTTCTCATTAAGACCTGTACCACAGTGTACCAATTACGTGAACAAAATGTTGAAGAAAACGTAATGTAAAACTGACTTTGACTTTCTTGTGCTAGTACAAAGCGCAGTTGCCGTAACTAAAGGACCGATGACCTCGTAGTTTTGTCCCTTCTCCTGCCTTTAAACCAACCAACCAAACCAGAACTAACGTAACTCGTCCACTCGTTAGAGTAGACAGTAAACAAATGGAAACAGAAGGAAAGTACACACAATTCATTCACTCAATAATCTTCAGTGGAAGGTGTTACGA
The DNA here is from genome assembly GCF_021461395.2 of Schistocerca americana. Classification (NCBI taxonomy): domain Eukaryota; kingdom Metazoa; phylum Arthropoda; class Insecta; order Orthoptera; family Acrididae; genus Schistocerca; species Schistocerca americana. The sequence continues at coordinate 208,243,320 of NC_060125.1, read as the reverse complement.
CCAGACGAAACCACAACAGTTTGCTCATAACTATGTGTTCTTTGATTGCTCTTGGAGATGGTTGATCGGAGCTGCACTGCATGAAATATAGATTCACATTTTTACAAGAATGTTAAAAAGGTATACTTAACTGCATACAACACATAGCCACAAGTATGTGCCGGATATTTACATTTCTCTTTGAACATCGTCGCGTTTGACAAATAAAATTTCCCTTTTGCGTCAGGTAACGTTTAAGCCTCAGGAACAACTGCTGCATATTAATTGTTGAAGAAAAACTGCTCGTATAACGTAATGCAGAGCAAACTGGTAACTAGGCAGCCTGGTGAGCTAAATATTAATCGATTCGGCGCATAGGATTAACGACTGTTATACGAATAGATCGCGCGCGACTTCCCTCCATTCGGACGGCTCATCGTATTGGTGAAATGTTTAAAATTTCAGAAAAATTGAATAATTTATTCAGGAGAAACAGTTTCACAAATCGAGCACGTCATTAACGCGTTGGTCCACCTCTGCCGCTTATGCATAATATTTAATCGGCTTCGCACTGATTGACAGAGTTGCTGGAAGTCGTCTTAAGAGACACCACGCAAATCTCTGCCTAACTGGCACGTTAAATCGTCATTATCCCAAGATGGTAGGAGACCCCTGCCCATAATGCTCCAAATGTTATCCACTGGGTAGACATCCGACGACCTCGCTGGACAAAGTAAGGTTTGACAAGCACGAAGAAACGCAGTAGAAACTCTCGCCGGGTGCAGGCGGATATTATCTTGCCGAAATGCAATCCAGGATTGACTTTCCATGAAGGGCAACAAAACAGAATATCGTCGACATATCACAGTACTGTAAGGTGGCTGAGGATTACGAGGAATCCTGATATTAAAATAAATCGCAACTAATACCATTAATTCCGGTTGTCAGACCGTGTGGCGAGCAACAGTCAGGTTAATATCCCACTACTGTCCAAGACACCTACAGACATGTCTGGGGCATATAGTGTCATTGACTGGAGTAGAAGTATCTGCAGTGATGAATCCCGCTTCTAAATGAGCTTCGATGAGCAGCGGAGGCGTGTCTGAAGGCACCCCGGGAGTGATGCATTGTTCTGACATTTATTTTCATTGTTGGATTCCTTTGGTTATCATCCGCGGCACTCTTGCACATAGCGGCACGTCGACGATATTCTGCCTATTCTGCCCCTCCACGACCCCCACCCCCTTACCACCAACCCCTTTTGTTGTCCTGCATGGGAAGCCATCCTGGGCTTACATTTCAGCAAAATAATGTCCGCCCGCCAACGGCAAGTGTCTGTACTGCTTGTCTTCGTGCTTGTCGAACTCTGCCTTGGCCACAAAGGTCGCCCGATCTCTCCCAAATCGAGAACGCTGGAGCATTGTGGGCAGGGCCCTCCAACCAACTCGGGACTTTGATGAGTATCGCACCAATTGGACAGAATTTGGCATGGTATCCCTCAGGAGGCTATACTACAACTCTATTAATCAAAGTCAATCCGAGTAACTGCTTGCGTAATATCCAACTGTTACCTGCTGTTGCACCCATTCCAATTTTGCATTAGTTATGACATTTTTACTGAGAAATCATTTCCTTCTTACCAACGAATTTTTTTTATCTCTCTATACGGTTGCGGGTCTTGTACCGCTGGTGTGAGTCCATGTCCAGGCGTTTGCTTCAGAAGTTATCCTACCTTCAGTCATTTCTCGTCTTGGTTGTACTAATTCTAGTTGCTCCTGCTATTGATGTTATTGTACAAAGGAAAGACTGGATTATCGACTCAGAACTTCAGCTTTCAGTGTATTTACGTTGGTCAGAAACACAACGCCAAGTTGTTATAAGAAATAAGAAACAGTTACAGAAAGAATTTTTTATTATCTCTTGCTCTCTAGTTTATGCCATTGTCAAACAGCTATCGGATTTTCGTTATGGAAATTATAGGTTTAAATTACAAGCCAACCAACAGGTATATTTGCAAAATGAGTTATACCAATATTTTTTTTTTTTTGTTTTGTTCTGCAATGGTGTATTGGAGCAGTTTAATTTTAAAGCTCAATTTTTGGAGGTATACGCTTCAATTACAAGCCCACCAACATAATTGCAAAATGAGTTATACCAATATTTTTCTTGTTTTGTTCTGCATTGGTCTATATGGAGCAGTTTGGTTTTAAAGGTCAATATATATTTTCCATTTTAGATTGTAGTATTGAGTGTCTGGTTTTGGCTGTGTTCGCTAGCAACTGTTTACTTTAAAACTACATAGCTTGAAATGTATCTGTCCATAATACATACACTGATCCACTAAACCATTATGACCACTGCCCACCGCGACATTGGATGCCGCCTGGTGGAGTTGGGCCACCTGACTCGGTAACGAAAGTATGTAGTGGAGCAGACATGCAGGGGGGCTCACCCTAGAGGAGACATTGGCTGCAAATGATAAAATCAACTAACATAAGCGACGTTGACGAAGGGCAGATTATTATTACGCAGAGTCTGTGAACGAGTATCTCGAATACGGTGAAGCTGGTCGAATGTTCACGTGCTACTGTCGTGAGCATATACGGAAAGAGGTAGAAGAAGAGCGAAATACAACCATGTGCTGGTTGGACGTTCAAGACTCTTCACGGAACGTGGGATTCGGAGGCTTGTCAACTCTGTAAAGTAGGCTATATGACGATCTGTGGCATCTCCGCCGACAGAGCACAATGCTGGTGTACGCGCATGTATTTAAGAGTACACTGTTCATCGTACATTGTTGGCCGCAGGTAACTTGTTAACTTGTTGTCCCAAAGATATCACAATTACGATTCAGTGAGCACGGCACCAACAGAAAACGATCGTCGATTAGTAGAAATGTGTCGGCTCTTCAGCTGAATCACTCACGTTCTCATCGACGTGATTGGCGTCTCGGAACGTGCAGCGCGCCATGAACGCCGGCTGATGGAAGCAGGTTTATGCAATGGGAGACATTCTCCTGCGTTTGCATGGGACCTATAGAAATAATCGAAGGCACGCTGACAGCTGTGAACCGCCTGCATCCCTACATGCTTGATGTTTTCCCCGACGACGATGTCATCTTCCAGCAGTACAATTGTTCGTGTCTCGGAGCCAGAACCAAACAACAATGATTTGAAGAGAATTATGGTGAGCTCACATTGATGTCTCAGTGTCCCTGTGAAAAAAAATCACCTGATGTGAATCCTATGGAACCCATATGGGTCGCTATAGGAAGCCATCATCGCGTACGCAAATCGGGAGTACCTTATTTATACGAATTAAAAGTTATGTGCGTTGACATCTAATGCAACATACCTCCACAAACCTACCAACAAACTGTCGGATGCCTCATACGCAGAATCAGTGACGAACACTATGTGATTAAAAGTATCCGGGCACCTGGCTGGAATGACTTACAAGTTCGTGGCGCCCTTCATTGCTAATGCTCGAATACAACATGGCGTTGACCCACTCTTAGCCTTGATGGCAGTTTCCACTCTAGAGGCATACGTTCAATCAGGAGCTGTAAAGTTTCTCGGAGAATGGCAGCCCATTCTGTCGATGTCGGTCAGTGAGCCACGAAGTCGGTGTTCCAAAACATCGCAAAGGTGTTCTATAGGATTCAGGCCAGGATTCTGTGCAGGCCAGTCCATTACACTCCACCACAGGCCGTGTATTATAAACAGGTACTCGATAGTGTTGAGAAATAAAGTTGCCATCATCGAATTGCTCTTAAACAGTGGAAAGCAAGAAGGTGCTAGGCCTGAGATGTGCTAGTGCCACGCAAAACAACAAGGGGTGCAAGACCCCTCCATGAAAAACACAACCACACCATGACACCACCGCCTCCGAATTTTACTGTTGATACTACACACACTGGCAGATGACGTTCACCGGGCATTCGCCTTACCCGCACCCTGCCGTCGAAGCGCCACATTGTCTACCGTGATTCGTCACTCCACACAACGTGTTTCCACTGTTCAATCGCCCAATGGTTACGCTCCTGACACCAAGCGAGGCTTCCTTTGTTATTTACTGGCTTGATGTGTGACTTATGAGCAGCCGCTCGACCATGAAACCCTAGTTTTCTAATCTCTCGCCTAACTGTCATAATACTTGCAGTGTATCCTGACGCAGTTTGGAATTCCTGTGTGTTGATCTGAATAGATGTCTGTCTATTACACATTACGACCCACTTCAACTGTCGGCAGTCTGTGTTAGTCAACAGACGAGGCAGGCCTGTACGCTTTTGTGCTGTACGTGTCCCTTCCACTTCACTATCACATCGGAAACATTGGACCTAGGGACATTTAGGAGTGTGGAAATCTCGCGCACAGACGTATGACTCCCAATCACCTTACCACGTTCGAAATCCATAAGTTCCGTGGAGCGCCCCTTTCAGATTTCTCAAGATGTCTAATGATTCCCGAGGTCGCTGATATGGCGTACCTGCCAGTAGGTGGCAGCACAATGCACCTAATATGAAAAACGTATGATTTTGGGGGTGTCCGGATACTTTTGATCACGTAGTGTATAATTTCTCTTTCTCTTCACCTTCGACTTTCGTTGTCGGCATTTTTACGCTTTTGTGCTGTACGTGTACCTTCACGTTTCCACTTCATTATCGCATAGGGAACAGTGGACCTAGGTACGTTTAGGAGTGTGGAAATTCTGCTGATCTTAGTAGAGATCGGGACAGCATATGGCAAGTACGCCAACTCTAGTCCACAGAGCACGTACTCTGTCAGACCCTGAAAGCTTGGCGATAGAAATAGAACACCTACATTCTCATCTGGAGACATCCAGAAGGCACATCGACCTGTCATTCAACCAATTGATCCAGAAGAACCAGAAGAAGCGAACAGGGTGGCATACTTGCGACCAGCCAGGATACAGAGAACCAGACACTACAGATGACGACCATGATCCGAGGGAATGGCCGAGAAGGGAGCGGACGGCAGTCGAAACACCAGCGACCAGAGAGGACCATGGGAGCCTCGTCTGGAGGGCGCGAACCGCGGAGGGAACGCTTGTTGCAGCGTGGACGAACTAGGGAGCGCCCAGTAACTTACAGGCATAAATACTGGACTCGATCCTGCCAAGGACCATTGTCGGGTAGCAATTGAAAAAGACAGCGAGTTACGCCTGAACCGTGCGTGGCTCGTGTTCCCAGCATCATGTATTTTACACCCTGTTTTTAACGTACTTCCACCTCACTATGTTAATTTAAATTACTACTATCACTGAGTTGCTGCTTTGCATGACCGTGGCCGGCGCTAGCAGCGCGCATCGATATATCCCTCTCGTAGTATCTTTACTCGACTGCTATTACTTCCCGGTCGTTGTCTGTCGTAAGCAGTTCCGGTCGCGAGTTCGGGTCTGCCAGTTAGTTGGAACGCGTCTGGAGCGCAGTCCGGACCTGCCAGTCGGGGAGTTGCAATGTGGCACTAGTGCAGTCGGGTTGCAGCAGCAGTGAGGTCTGTGTCGACATGGCTCGCCCGACCGTTGCTGCCACATATCACTTGAGCCGGGCAACAGTCTTGGTGGATCGTCGGTCGGTTATCCTACCGGACGACGCGTTTTGGCTCACCGATCGTTCATGAGTCGGCTGTGTGTGTATTGACTCCCGACTTGTCTTCGTGTGTGCTTAGTTACTGCTGGTTATCGTTCAGATCTTCGTGCAAGTGTTTGTCAGGTTGTGTGTGTAGTTGGCATTATTTCCACTGACGACTATTTTAGATGTCGGCATTTTGCGGGAGTCGGTCGGTTGCTGCCGAACAGGGAAGTTATCTCCGCGCGGTGCAGTCGGCTGGGTCCGCTGGCGGTCCCTGCACAGTGTCGGAGTGTGTATGGAGCTGTCACTACGAGCTTCGTGGTTCACCGACCCAGGATGTCAAACTTGAATAGTGGTTTCAACTACCCAAGCCACGTCCATTCATGTAGTGTGGTTCGTTTCGGTGGTTCGCTGTTGGGGAGGTTTTCCTGTGAGCAACACCGAGAGTTTCTATTGCTGAAATTTAGCCGCCATGCGGTGTAACTAACTATATTGGCTGACTAAAATTCGAATGCACCAGCGGAATTTTCTGCCTTTTGACCGCTAGTGTTCTGGTTACCTGCCCTGGCCACTTATGTAAATTCAGGCAGTGTTCCTTTTGGGTGATGTAAACTATATTACTGTATTTCAAATTCAATGTGCCGTTTTGGTTTAAAGGTGTTATTACATTACAATCAATTACAACTTTGAGTTAACCTGACCGACACCTTATTTGGCCCTTTCTACAAACCAAATCACCTGTTCTGCCCTGCAGGTTTAGCGGGCGTCTCAACGCCGTCGAAACATTGTACGGGAACGACGCGAACATCCGGCAGAAGTCACGTTTTTTTCAAAATTTCACATTTCATACTGATTTGCAGCAAAAGGGAGAGCTTGCCAAAGACCTATCAGTGGAGGAAAGGATGGCAGCAAGTCCAAAGACGCGCCTGACTCAACATCTTAGTTACGAAACGAGGGTGTAGACAAGTGCCTCCTACAATCACCTCTTTTGGTGTGGTATGCACCTGCCCCCAACTGTGGGCACCAAGTGCGCTCTCACACTGGACTCCTGAGTCGCTAAAGAATGTGCCTATGTGAAGGTACCTGAATCTTACACTAGGAATCATAGGCCATTGATGATAATTGGAGGAACCAATGTTATTTTCTTGGAAATAAGTTCTTTTCTCGGTAGTAACTGGACGGAGAAATCGGGAGAGGAGTTTCGAAACATTGGTGCGCGCTGGGTGGAAAGCTAGGGCTCGCTGAGAGACGTCCGTGATGGGCGGTATCGCTTTAGCGGAAGTTCATGTCCGGACATTTCAAAGTGAGTATGCTTGCTGCAAATCAAATTCGAATTACAACCAGAAGTGAGAGGTTAGATGAGGAGAAGATTTTAAGAAACAAGAAGAACGAATAAGATCTCCGAAGACCCTCATTAGAATAATGAAGAATTTTCCAGAGACCCAGCTTGGCATTGTTGTTGCGATGAGTTATCAAATTTTAAGAAGCCTCGAGTTTTAAAGTTTTTAATGAAAACGAGAGGTTGACGAGAGATGAGACAGAGGGGACATGAGGGAAAATCCTAGATTTATCAAGAAGATCTACTTAGGAGACGACACGACAAATAAGATTTCAAGAGTTAGAAAGAATGGGAATCGCGAGCGGTTTTCATCGGATAGGCGCCAATATACGGTATATTCAAAGTGTTATGTATGAAGTGGATAACGTATTTTATTTGACTAAGAGGCTTGTAGAGACAGTTACCTACAGTGGAGGTGCAGGCCGTATAATAGAATGTGCCATTTCAGTGAATTTTGTGTTCCTAATAACTGCCATCGAACAGTGCAGCGATTGTTAAAATCATCTACTTTGAGGGATTCAGCACACGGTAATCTGAAAATGGAAGAAATAAACTGATGTCATGCTGTTCCAATAAATTATTACGTGGCTTTCCGTTGTTGTTCTTAAAACCGTGTGCATTTATGAAAGAGCCCAGAGCATTCCGTCTTTATATACCATCTCACACTATTTCAGGCACTGGACTGAGTGATGAAACCGCAGTTTGAATAATTAAAATTTTGAACAATTTCCAAACTCACAAAATCGATTGTCACCATTTTATGAACTTTCCGCTACAGCGAAACATCTGCCGAACAAGTGTCAGAAATCTTATTCGTAAGCAATTATTGTAACTAGTCACATTTGAGAGAGAGAACAACGCTGTACATCTTCGAAGTACCAACAGCCGGCCGGTGTGGCCGTGCGGTTCTAAGCGCTTCAGTTTGGAACCGCGTGACCGCTACGGTCGCAGGTTCGAATCCTGCCTCGGGCATGGATGTGTGTGATGTCCTTAGGTTAGTTTTATTTAAGTAGTTCTAAGTTCTAGGGGACTGATGACCTCAGTAGTTAAGTCCCATAGTGCTCAGAGCCATTTTTTGAAGTAGCCACTTTCACAACAAGTCTATTAACGTTTGTAAGTTAATTTAAGAATACACCACTGACTAGTTCACTACATCATTAGCAAACCAAGCTATTACGTAAATTAATAGTAAAACTGAATAAGTTCTGTTTAGCGTATCAAAGAGATAGTGCAGGTATTACTCGCAGTTGTAAGTTTTGCACTATTGTTTAAATTAGGTAACAAAAGTTTCACGTCTCGAAGGATATGTTCGAAATAAATGGTTGTTGTATTTCTTTTCTGTTTAATGCAAATTGTACCGGCAAATAACGGAAGATGTTGATGTGAGACATAGCTCGACGCCTTGTAGCTTCAGTTCCGATTAGTGTGGCTGAGACCCCTGGTAGACCATCGCTGTTTCATACAACATAAGAAGTTCTCTCGCGTATGTAGACAGTCAGATGTTTCAAACTAATGACTGTTTTATTATGAGTTTAGAGTAATATTGTTAGGAGTAGGTGGTATTCCACAGTCCGCAGTATAGCATAGTTAGTCGTCCACATTGTTTCTAACACATACAGCGCAAATAGCTTTAAAAAAATAAATTATTCACTTTTATTAAGCAAGGAGATCCAGGTTCTGCCTGCCTTCGCTGTTCACGCATTTCTGACATCTGCTTAGGAAATTGCTTATTGCACACTGCAATTTCCTCTTAGGACTGCCAGTAATTTCTTGAAGAATGTTAGTTTTAAGTTCATCCAAAGTGAGTGGACTTAATTTGTAGTTTCTTCTTTAATTCATTAAAAGTCGCAGAGGTTAAATCGGGGGAAGGAGGAGGCCATATGTTGTCAGCGATAAATCTATCTCGAAATACATCAATGTCCTGTGATTAGAAGTTGGCTGAATATGCTGTTGCAGAGTCCTGATGAATTCTCACGAAAGCACATCCTCTCTCAGTTAATTGGCCAATAGAGGACAAGAAAACGTTTTCAACGCATCTCTCACTGTTAACAGTTTCATGGAAGAAATAGTGCCTGTTATTCTCTCACCATTAATAGCGCAACACACTTCTATTTTTTGACCATGTAGGGGTGCCTCGTGTATTACATTAGACTCGTCAGTACTCCAATACCTGTTATTTTGAAAAATAGCGTGATTCATCAGGAAAGAAAGTTAGGTGAGGGTCAACTTCTCCGTGAAGCATCCTATTCTAAATCCATTCACAAAACCGCAACCTTTTTGCATACTGACGTGTTTCAGGCTCTTAGGGAAGTAACTTCAGCAATTTTGTAGCCATTTGAATGGAGCCATAGGAAACTCTCAATATCTGAGAAAGACATCGATCTGATTTTCTAGGAGACCCTCCGATAATATGCCTATTGGTTCAAGTGGCTCTGAGCACTATGGGACTTAACATCTGAGGTCGTCAGTCCCCTAGAACACAACTACTTAAACCTAAATAATCTAAGGACATCACACGCATCCATGCCTTGAATCATTCTCCGATTAGGAACCTGAATATCAGTAAATTCCCCTTCAAATAATCTCCTTACCGCATGTGCTGATTCTGTATGGACGTACGAATCAAACATGAATAAAAATGGCTCTGAGCGCTATGGGACTTAACTTCTGAGGTCAAAAGTTCCCTAGAACTACTTAAACCTAACTAACCTAAGGACGTCACACACATCCATGCCAGAGGCAGGATTCGAACCTGCGACCGTAGCTGTCGCGCGGTTCCAGACCGTAGCGCCTAGAACCGTTCGGCCACCCCGGCCAGCCATACATGAATATTCTTTGTCGAATAGAATACTTGTGTTTCACTTGAAAAACTTTTTAGATAAACTGTACTGTGTCGCCTAATAAACACATGCTACCTGCACAAGATTTCTTGACAGAGGTTTTGCAGCGGAGAGGAAATATACCGCTCGCCAGCGCTTCTATCGGCGGGCTGCCGATGGCGGACGAAAATCTCCGCCAGGCGACTGCGTTGAAGACTGATGACCCTCTAGAATAATACTCAAATGTTTGGCGCCCATACCGAATGCAACTAACAGGGGGTAGTGAATATACACGAAGAAGAACACGCCGCTATGACTCCTCTTGGTTCGGACAGAGTACAAAGACACTGTTTTGCCTTCAAACGCAGCAAAAAAAAAAAAAAAAAGTATACCTCACTGTTTTAATGGCTTTGTTTTACTGTTTTCAGTTTTGGGGTTTTCTTCGTTACTGGTAGCAGTACCGTCAGCGTTTGTAGGCAAGTGGGCTTTCCTGTCCTTTCTGCTCCAAGCGCGGTCTGTGTCTGGAGCAATGTTTAATATGGTGCCAGCTGTGTCATAGCTGGCACAGCAGCTGGAGCACCCATCATCATGGCCTCGACATCGGCTTGGCAAGAAGAGAGATCTTGGCGAGTACTGCAGGCAGTGAGGCGAAGAGTGACGTCACTTCGCGCTGGCTAAGGCGGTAGCTGCACCGCGATGCAGCGCGCGTCGGTGACGACGGCGGTCGCAGCAGTTTCACTATGGGCTCTCCTGCTGGACAGCGAATTTTTTCTCCTGGTGGGTCTTTTCGCTGCTCCTCCGGTGTGATCGTCATGGCGCGCTGTCGTACGTGCGCACGACGACTGCTACTGCTTCCTGGGGTGAGGCTATCGTGGCCATCGCTGAATGGGATCGGTGCAGTGGATTTGACCGGTAGCTCCACTGACTGTGGGCCTGGGGGAGGACGACTTGCGATGTAAGTGAGTTTCCGCAGCTTCGAACAATTCGAAGTTACGGCAGTTCGCGAAGTTTTGGTGTTCCAGTTCTTGTATCTTGGTGATGGCATCGTTAGATGTGACCATCTCGACGTCGCATGTTCGACGGCCCACTTCACTAACGCCTCGGGGAGGAAGCAGTGATCGCGTCTTTGGCAACCGAAGCTCTGTGGTAAGACCCTCTTGTGCTTCAATGGTTCGACGGTGATGGCTGTATTTCTCACACCCCGTCACCTGGAAGAAGTTTCGGTTACTCACGATATCAGGAGCAAGAACGTGCAGAGACGGCGCCTCCTCTCGTGACTTGGGAGACTGCGTGCACGCTGAACCCAAGCAAAGGGGCCGGTCATCTTGGGTAGCCAATACACACTACCTTTGGAATGTCCCCTTTGAACTATTATACATGACTGTGCTTAAACTGACACACAATATTTTTTTTTAGCGCAACGCAATCTGACTTTCAATAATCCCTACAAAAGAATGGCCCTGACTAACACTAACCTATACCTTTCACAAATCACTTACCTCACAAAAATCTTGGATACTCGAATACTGCAATACAGCGAGCGCCACTACTGCCAGCTAAACAAAAGATCCAAACTACGGAAGGCACTAACTACTGACAGGCATAAATAGCAAATGAAAGATTTTAATAGGGAACAAACAATGTATTTACCATAATAGTCATAATATGTATAGCGGTTCATGACACCCAGTCTTACAAATTTCGGAACTCCGCCATCTCTCTCCCCACATCCACCACTCCTGGCGGCTCACCTCCAACTGCGCAACGCTACGCGCTGTTAACATCCAGCTGCCCAACGCTACAATGGCGAGTATTACAACAGTGCCAACGAGCCACAGACTGCACACAGCCGAGCCAGTGATTTTCATACAGAGCGCTAAGAAAACCTAAACAGCCTACTTACATAGCCCCTATGCTCCCCACAAAAAATTTTACAAATTGTTTTGGGAAGTGGCCAATACAGATTTGAAAAATTTTTTCATAATTACAATAACAAAGAAATCAAATGCACACACTTATTGATGCAATGTTGGTCAAAAGCTAAAATTTTCTCACAGTCCATAAAGACAGTCCTGATCGTTCATCAGAGTAAAATAGAAGTGTTTTTCTCAAACTCTGAGCAGTAAAAGAAAATGCACACGGAAGTAGTGGATTTCCATGCAGTCTTGAATAAGTAGTATTGTCTTTCCAACGGAAAGACAGTGTTGAATCTCGACATGCAGACGGGTAATGGGCCACAACAGAGCAAACCCACAGCAGAGTCATTCGAAGTTTTGAAGAATATTGGTAGGCAGGTCATCACAGAGTAGACCCACTGTAGTCCTGGTAGAGATTACGGTATTGGTGGGCCACCAGAGGTGCAGACCCACTGTAGTCCTGGTAGAGATTGTGGTATTGGTGGGCCACCAGAGGTGCAGACCCACTGCAGTCCTTGTAGAAATAAAAGTACTGGTGAGTCAGCAAAGGCGTAGACCCACTGTAGTCCTTGTAGAAATAATGGTATTGGTGGGTCATCAAAGATGCAGATCCACTTTAGTCGTTGTAGAGATGGCCAGCAGCCATCTGTTGAGACTGTGCAGGTGCACAATCACCATTGAAGAGTCTTGCGGATAATATAGCAAGTCCATAACCACCACTTGTGCACTCACAAAGTTTTTGGAACTGTCCTTACAACCAGCAATGCTGATATCCAGTCCCTTGCTGAATTATTAACACACGTGCAAACACTAACAGTCCCTACTTCTCACATATTGTCCATATATTATGACCAACAGAAACGTGTGCAGTGAAATGGAACTTACAAGTTAATAATATGATGAACTGGTGTCAGTTACAATTTTATAACATAAGAATACAATTACAAAGGTACAAAATACATCATTAAAGAACATAACAATACAGATAACATTTGTAGGACAGGCTTTACAAAAGAATCGAAATAACATATAAATCAGTGTTACAGGAATTATGACATGAGTACATACATAAAAATCAGAATAACTTTCGAAACATCAACTTCACACATGAGCATTAAAACAAAACAGAAAAAATAATGTCTAAACATCTTTACGAAGAAAATAACATAGTATATGAAAAATTCTACAACACAAATCTTATTAGCTAAACACATAAAGACAGGAAAAACACAAATATACAAGAGTACACAAACACATAGCAGAATAACACAGGGGGAAAGGACAGGGTTTGTTTTCAGTGTAACATTTGGTACTGCAGTTTAACCCAAAACTTCATTCCATAGATTATTTGTCTTATTTCAACATTTGTTTCCACCAAAAAAATCCTATCCAGGGATGCTTTCTGTATTTATATGTACACATATTTCATACCACATCATTTACTTTCCATTATCTTACCTCATCATTTATTTCCAAGAAAATCCTACCTATACTTGGTTTCTGTACTTTTTTCGTATAATTTCTCAATGCATTTCTTCCAATTAATCGCAACTCATTCTCTTATATAGTCTACCCCCTCTTAAGCTAACTTAAATCTACTGAGCTCAAATGCTAAACTAAGGGACGAGGCAATGCAGCAGCATAAAACAATTAATACAAACAGCTATGAAAAAAATTGAAATTGTCAAAGCAAGCTGCAGTAAATCTAAATTACCAGGCAATGCAACATTACAACTAATATGAGCCAATGTGCAGCAACAAGAAAAATAAATCGGTAGTAAAACTAGCTTAACAGAGTAATACAAAGTGAAATTTAGTAGCACTATGCCTGGCAAACAGCTGTAGCAAATGCAATAATTTATATCTAAACATGAGAAAGCTCAAGCAGAAAAAATATTACAGTAAAAATGGCCATGTTTAATACCTATGTCACATCTTAACACTAGAGTGATGCATCACTGTAACTGGCTCTAGCAGACAAGTTACCAAGTCACTGACAAAAATTATGTATGCAATTCCTGTGAAGTGGAAATGTCTTTTTGTGCTCCCTCATTTTTTTGGAGTACATCTTTCATAAAGTTATTTTTTACTAGATCTGTAGGCATAAAATATTTATATTAGTACATCTATAAAATTTTATATTAACCAATGCTGCAGTGCAGCTAGAAACTAGATACTAAACAAAATGAGTAAATAAATACATAAAGCAAGCCATATGGCATTTCTCTCAACTAACAAGACAATAGCCGTGAAATGTTTCTCATCGTTTCATTAGGCATTTTAGTAAATATCATAAATTGAGAGCTCCACAGTATAATCATATGTTTTCAAGTTTGAGCGTGTCGTATTTGCAATGCTTTCTACAAAGGAATTTCAATAGGGAGGATAATGGCCTCCCTCTTTTTTTTTACCTGTGCCTCTGAAAAGGCACACACTAATGGCTTTTTCTCCAGGCGTCTGACACAGCTGGCCGCTCAAGACGCATTACGTCAAGGTCACTTGGCTTTCTTACCGAAATATTTACGACACCAGTTTGCACTACTGTGACAGTCTCATATAAAAATTTCACAGTTCGAGAATTTGCGTTGCAAATCTGTAGAAACAAAATCCTATAAATATAACAGTGTCCAAAAAATATTCGTCGGCATTGTGATACATTCATGCATTTAGACACATTTCATAACTCTTAAGGTATTATTCTTGGTTTCCAACATACTTTTTCACAAGTCAGAGTCCCTAACCACTACTCATTATTCCTTACCTTATTACACATATACATATTCGCCGACACTTCTTCAATATTTCATCATAATAAATACGTAGCATAATCAAATTCCTCATATAGCATCAGCTTATTGATCATAAACATACCGCAACAGCGTAATACACATCGTCATCATAACATCATAAAACCTCAGCCAAATCTCAAAAAAGGCGTAGCTTTCTGCAATGATGTCAAAACCTAAAAAGAAATCCTCTGCTCATTTCAATAGTGTCATCTACCTCAAACGTACTTTAAAAATCATGCTCCCTTACCAAATACATCATTCAAAGCTCTCGTAGTATCACAATGGTTCCAAAAAAATATGAACAGTTCACAAAGTACAGACAAAATACAATTTCATAAGTGTGAAGTTATCCAACTGTGTAATTGTAAAAACATGTGTCACTGATGTAGTAAAAAAAATGTTTATCTCTCAGTTAAATGATCAGATAGCTCTGTAATTTGTGTGTTAGAGAAATATGGTACCGATGTGTAAAGTTGTATAAGCAAATACCATATTAGCTAGGGCTGCTTGTGCCTGCCAAACACATGGTACACAAAGTAAACATGTACCCCCCTGAGGATTAATGTAATTATACCCTCAGGTGTTACAGATTACAGCAATGGAATGAAATGTAACAAGGAAAACTTTCTTTGTAATTCAAAAATCTTTAAAAATAAATGTTTTAAGTACAAAATTAATCACTGATATGTGTGTCCTGTAGCGCTAAATGTGGGTCTTGCTGTAAGATAATTCTGTTGAAGTGTCGTAGTTATCGTCCTCTGTAAGCAAAGTTCTGCTGAAGTTAATGTACTCACCACATCACAAACAAAAGTGAGATGCTTTGCGTATAGATATCGTAGTTATTATGCTTATTGCCGTGATGAAGAAAGTACTATAATGTAATGTATTGTTGTGCTACGAAAATGGCTGTCTCATTGTAGCTATACCACAAAAGTTACTACTAAAACATGTTTTACTTTCCTGAAGAATTCAGAAAACCTGTGCAGATATAAAACAGATACACCGCAAAAACAACACTGTAAGTTGTCACTCATTAGTAGAGTCGTGATAAAATCGTGTAGCTGTCACATAAACTAACCACTGTGTCACCTGGTATCTCACAGAAAGTACTTTAAATCCAGAATGTATTTTCTAGTAAACCAAAATGTTGCATTAAAATCTCATTAGCAGTACTGGTAAATGATATAAGTATGTGAGCCTTATAGTCGTTACATAATCGTGCAACTAACAAGCAAGAATGTACACACACAATAACACTGTCGTCTGTTCACAATAACAATGCATTCGTAATTTCTGTTTAAATAAGTTCTCTTGGTTTTTGACTGGATATTTAACTTCACACATTGTTCCATATTAACAGATTCTACGTATGACAAAGCATACTAGTAATGTAAAGTGAAAAGTTATATGGCAAAGACAAAGTTAAAAAGCAGATTATCTTTCAATAAACGATTTTAGATGTGAAATGTGGTGTAAACCTTTACTCTTCCTAGTACACAGAGTTTCAACTTCAACGCAATTATCATGTGGTATACGTCGGATTCTGTAAGGTCCATTGTAAACTAGAAAGAATTTGTGACTCAAGTGTTTCTTCTTATGTGACAATGAACGAGCTTTAATGAGAACTTTCTGACCAATATATAATTTCTTTGCATTTGCTTTACCGTGTAGTTTTCTCCTTTTGTCTGCTGCAGATTTTATATTTATAATAGCCAAATCAATTATGTCTTTGTGTCGAAGTTTACGTGTATTCGGGAAAGGTACAAGCTCCCTGATTCTGTTCTGTGGTTCTTCATTCTTCAGTACAAGAGCAGATGGTAAAGCAGTGGAGTCATGAGGCATTTCATTAAGCACGTTTTGAAATAAGTGTAAATATCTGTCCCAATGCAGATGCTTTCTGTGACAATAAAGTCTGCAAAGCTTGATTTCTTTCATAATCCGTTCAGAGGGGTTGCAATGTGGTGAGTACAATGAAATAAAAACAGGTTTGATTTTATGATTCCGAAGCATGCGTGACCAAACAGCAGATCTGAATTGCGGTCCGTTATCTGAAATGACTTTACTAACGTGTCCAACCTCACGTAAGAAATTTTTAACAAAGGCGTTGGATGTAGACCGTCCAGTGGGCTTTACGTAATGGAGTGAAAGAAACAAATTTTGAAGTAAGTTCAACAGCGACTAGAACGTACGAAAATCCATTAGATGTTCTGACAAGCGGTCCCAAGAGATCAACAGCAGCAAATTCTTTTAATTTAGAAGGAATGATAGGAAACAGCGGAGCACGATGGGAGATAGTAGATGGTTTCGCCTTTTGACAAAGTTTACAAATAGACAAGACTCTTCGAATTCTCTTTTCCATATTGTTAAAATGACAAGTCGTCCGAAGAATATGATAACATTTTCGTGAACCAAAATGTGCGTAGCTGAAATGAATGTACCAAATGAGCTTATTAACAAAATCATCTGGAATGCAAAGTACCCATAGCTTGTCATCAACAGTGCAGCGTTTGAACAGTATGTTGTTTCTAACCAGATAATAATGCCGAATCTGTGTGTGTGTCTTTTCATGCCATTTACTTTTGATGTCTTTCCAAATCGGATCTTTATCTTGTTCATGAGCAATGTCCTTTAAAGATGTGGTGATGAAGTTTTCAAAGGCGACTTTCTGAATGTAAAGAATACTGAAAATTTTCTCGAGATTGCCTTCTGTGTTACTTTTCTCAAGGCCAGCCGGTGCGCGTGACAGTGCGTCCGCAACAATGTTCTCCTTGCCAGGAATGTAGACTATTGTGAAGTGGAATTCTTGCATTAACAATGCCCAACATTTTAATCTGTCATGATTTAATTTTGAAGACATACTTTTACGTGCTTACCAGAAAGAAAGAAACGGAATTTGTTAAATGCCCAAACGATAGCTAAAGCTTCTAATTCAGTAATGGAATCATTTATTTCAGATTTTGTTAGCACTCGACTGGCAAAACCAATGGTTTTCTGAACAGTAGTGACATTTTCTATGGCTTCTTGAAATAAATGGGCACGAAGACCGACTTTAGAAGAATCTGTGCTAAGGCAGAAATCTTGTGACAGATCTGGATGAGCTAGTATTGGCGCGTTAGGTAACGCTTCTTTCAAAGAATTGAATTCCAACTGTGCTTGTTCGTCCCAGTTCCTAATAAGATTTTTTCCAGTGAGAGAACAAAGTTTTGGTGTAACAAGAATTTGCATATTCAGAAAACGACGTTAAAAATTTACGAGACCTAGAAAACTGCGGACTTGTTTTTTTGTGGATGGAACTGGAATGCCTCTGATTGCTTCTAACTATTCAGGATCCGGCTGAATGCCTTCAGAAGAAATAATATGTCCAAAAACTTCACCTTTGTCCTACCAAATTCAGACTTTTCCAAGTTAACTGTAATTCCAGAATCGCAAAAAGTATGTAACACGCTGTTGAGGATGCGATTGTGTTGTTCCCATGAGGCTTCTGCTATCAGAACATCGTCCACATATAAGTTGATGTGACGTTTTAAGAACTCAGGTAATATGGAATTTAGCCCGCGAATGAATGCTGCCGAAGAAATGTTCAAACCAAAAGGATGTTTCCGAAACTGAAAACAAACGCCGAAACAAAGGAAAGCTGTGTATTTTCTACATTCTGGATGAAGTTCGATCTGATAAAAGCTGGATCTGAGATCAATAGAAGACAACACTTTTACACCATTAAAATTTTGAAGAAGTTCTTCCAACGTTTGCGGCCTGTCTGTTTCAGGAATGATGATAGTATCTAAGACAAGCCTGATCGATCCATTTTTCTTCTCAACAACATGTAATGGATTGTTGTATGAGCTTACTGCAGGCTCAATAATGCCCTCGTCAAGCATAGACTGTATTTCTGTTCTAACACGGTCCCTATAATGTGCCGGAATTACGTATGGTCTAACACAAAATTTAGTATGCTCACGAACACGAAATTGGTATTGAAATCCCTTGATTGTTCCTGTTTTGTGAGTAAAAACTGTGGAATGTGCTTGCAAAATCTCAAAAAGGTCCTGCCTATCACTGTCACTACAATTGTCAATTGTTTGAATTTTATTCTGAATTAACTCATTAGTTTCAAATATGCCGTCGATATCATCCCTGTCAGTACTTGCACAGTGATTGTTAGTGTCTAGTTCCGTAGAAAACTCCGAACTGTTGTCTAACAGAAGGTAAAGCCGATTAATTTCCTCGTCATGGTTTGAGAGCCAATTTTCAAATTTCAAAGCTATTGACTTAGCTTCTTTCTCTAAACTTATTTCAGCATCGTGAAAGTTTAAGATTGCTTTGTATTCATTAAGAAAGTCTACTCCCAAGCATAGACTGTATTTCTGTTCTAACACGGTCCCTATAATGTGCCGGAATTACGTATGGTCTAACACAAAATTTAGTATGCTCACGAACACGAAATTGGTATTGAAATCCCTTGATTGTTCCTGTTTTGTGAGTAAAAACTGTGGAATGTGCTTGTAAAATCTCAAAAAGGTCCTGCCTATCACTGTCACTACAATTGTCAATTGTTTGAATTTTATTCTGAATTAACTCATTAGTTTCAAATATGCCGTCGATATCATCCCTGTCAGTACTTGCACAGTGATTGTTAGTGTCTAGTTCCGTAGAAAATTCCGAACTGTTGTCAAACAGAAGGTAAAGCCGATTAATTTCCTCGTCATGGTTTGAGAGCCAATTTTCAAATTTCTAGGCTATTGACTTACCTTCTTTCTCTAAACTTATTTCAGCATCGTGAAAGTTTAAGATTGCTTTGTATTCATTAAAAAAGTCTACTCCCAATATAATTTCCGTCGATAATAATGAGACAATAAGAAAGTTCATAGAGAAGCTGTGGCTTTTACAACAGAACTATAAGTTGGTTTGTTGGCGTACATCTACACTTTTTCCAAAGACTGCACCTTGTAATTTAATCTTACGTAATGGAAGTGTGGGGCAATCGTTCGATTTGTTGCATTTGCTAAAGGCTGTTTCACTAATCACTGAAATGGGACTGCCAGAGTCAAGTACTGCCGTAAATTTTACGTCATTTACTGTAATGTGATTCACAGGATATGCAATGTTGTTATGTTTTACGTCGTGTTCCTGGAGTAACATGTCCCTAATGTCTTCCATTTTTACGTAATTACTAGCTACGGCAGCTGCGTCGCCAGTTTCATAAGTACGTTTTGTGGCTGCCAACGGTATGAGTCACTGCCTATTGTGTCTTTATTGGCGCGCGTCGTTATTGGGATTTGGAGACCTAACTTCTACAAATTCACTTTGTCGAGAGGGCCCTGCTCTGTTTGAGTCCCGCCACTTCTGATGCAATTCAGGTCTGTCGTTACGATCATATCGTCTGTCGTCATGTCGGTAGATTCCATAGTTTCTTTCTTGTCGGTCACGTGGTGGAGAATTTCTCCCTGAATCGTAACTGCGCGCTGGACCATTGCATTTAAAGTTATTCTTTCTCCCTTGATAATAATTATTTTGGTTCCCATATTGCCTGTTTCTCTGATTGTCTCTGTGATAGTCACTACTGCGGAGAGGTGATCTTTCCCTGCAATTATTACTACTCTGCCAACGGTTGTCATACGGGTGGTGCCTGTTTTGGTCACGATTTACGTTGTAAGAATAGCCCTGTCGTGTATTATTTCTGACATCGCGGAATTATGACATATGTGCCCTGTAATTGTTGTGCTCCTGTTTTCGCGTTCCGCGATTGTCAGTGTCAATTTCCAGTTCTTGTAACAGTCCCTGAAAAGCTTCAATGCCGTCTTTGCAACGTCCTGCTAAAATAATATGTTGTAAATGTTCAGGCAATTTGATTAAGCAAATGCGGATGAGTTCTGAGGGGCTGTATGGGTTTGAAAGATACTGATTCTTATGCAACATGTCTTCATAATATTTCGTAAGAATGGAAAATTCAGATTGTTAGAAATGTTTCATCATTATGGTGCTATGTTTTACTCGGTCTTGTGTAGCTTGAGACCAATACACTGAGGGGAAGGCATGATAAAATTCTCCTTCACTGTGGCAATCGTGAATGACCGATTGCATTCTTACAGCTGGTTCATTCTCTAAATAGCCACACATAAATTCTAACCTGTGCTCCAATGACCAGTTGGGAAGAAAACAATGAGAGAATTGATGAAGCCATGCTTGTGGATGAATGTCGTTGTCAGAATTCTTAAATGTTTTGAATTTATGTGTAGTAATGAACAGCTTATAGTCAAAATCATGGTGTCGGTGAGTCGCACATCGCTCATTGTTACTTCGTTTCGGCGGTTCCATCTCAAAATCCAATGCGCCTTGCCAATTTCTTTCATAATTTCCGAAGTGTCCAGTGTTATTATTTTGTGGTTGTTCCGTATTTCTATGTCCCTCTTCCCATACTGGAGCACGAGTGTCCTCTGAAATATGTAATTCTTGTATTACTTGTGCCAACTGATCTTGTACTTCCCGGATTTCTCTTTTATACTGTGTATTGATTTGATTTTGATTTTGTTTGAATTTTCTAATTTGTTCATACTCTTCAGTATTCGTGAAGGCTACAGGTCTTGTGTCATTCAGATTATCATCTACCTTTGTAGATAAGTTAGTGAACTGATCAGAAAGTGGTGTCTGAAACATGTTCTTCAGTGTTTTTCGGCAATGAATTTGCACTGGCAACATTCACATTTTGACAAGCGGAAAATGTGTCTTGACTCATTTGAGAAAACGGTGAGAACCCAAAACCTGAGTCTACAGTATTTGCAAGATTGTGTCATTTCGGATTCCTGAGGCAAGCTGTTGCCGACCGATCGATCGATAATGCTTCCCTGTTCACTAATTGTTTCACTGTCTACACCATTGTTTGCAGCCCGCTCCATTTCCCTGTGTACAGTTACCAAAATACTACTTTGAACATTAGTTAATTCACTACTCGGTGGCGCTAACACACTGCTTTCGTCTTCGCTGTCATTTGTCAGTTTACTATAGAGACTAGTATTACGTTTTTCACACGCCATTATTGTCACAATATTTCACATGATAACACAGAAAAGCACAATTTGAAGAGCAAAAATAAGAGAACACATTAACATAGTACTGAAAATAATATCTTGTTAATTGCAAGCGCAGCTGCGAAATACTTGCAGCAAATCTACATGCATGTCACAACTGTTTTACTGTACAACAATGAAACACTGCAACTACAAAGGAGATTCTCCCTACAATTACGCGCTAGCAATGAACTAAAGCTACACTAATTACACAAACTACAAGAAAAAATCAGAAGATTCCAGTGAGTATCCTCGGCTAAGGGTTGACATATGGAATGTCCCCTTTGAACAATTATACATGACTGTGCTTAAACTGACACACAATATTTTTTTTAGCGCAACGCAATCTGACTTTCAATAATCCCTACAAATGAATGGCCTCTGACTAACATTGACCTATACCTTTCACAAATCACTTACCTCACAAAAATCTTCGTTGCTCGAACTACTGCAATACAGCGAGCGCCACTACTGCCAGCTAAATAAAAGATTCAAACTACGGAAGGCACTAACTACTGACAGGCATAAATAGCAAATGAAAGATTTTAATAGAGAACAAACAATGTATTTACCTTAATAGTCATAATATATATAGCAGTTCATGACATCGAGTCTTACAAATATCGAAACTCCGCCATCTCTCTCCCCACATCCACCACTGCTGGCGGCTCAACTCCAACTGCGCAACGCTACGCGCTTTTAACATCCAGCTGCCCAACGCTACAACGGCGAGTATTACAACAATGCCAACGAGCCACAGACTGCACACAGCAGAGCCTGTGATTTTCATACAGAGCGCTAAGAAAACCTAAACAGCCTACTTACACCTTCAGTAGCTTTCTGGGGGCTGCGACGTGGTTGTTGAACGGCAGTGAACGCATCAGAAGTGCTGCCACCTACAGTCTGATTTAAAGTAGTTGTCACTTGACGTTTCCGCTGCGAAGTTGCGGCGTTGTCACGTCAAGCACTGGCTGGAGGCAGCCGCCTCAGCGCATCGCTCCCCGCGGCGATAGAAAATCGTTTTAAAGCCTGTATCTTCTACAACAAGTAAGTAAAAAATTTCAAACCCTCATATGATGCATATCACTACAATGTCTCTCAATCTGTCAAATATCTATTCTTAATTTTAATTAGGACAAGAGTTACGTTAATTTTTTTAAACCATTTAAATTCTCGATTTCTCAAACAGCTTCCAACTTATCACGTCATTACTGAAAATGTATTGGTGTCACAGAAAATTATTTTTTTCCATTCATTACGAAAATAATGCACTCAGCAAAGAATCCTTGAAAGTTTTCGTAGTGCATTACGTTCCCTGTATATACACTCCTGGAAATGGAAAAAAGAACACATTGACACCGGTGTGTCAGACCCACCATACTTGGTCCGGACACTGCGAGAGGGCTGTACAAGCAATGATCAC
This sequence comes from Schistocerca americana, assembly GCF_021461395.2. Taxonomy (NCBI): domain Eukaryota; kingdom Metazoa; phylum Arthropoda; class Insecta; order Orthoptera; family Acrididae; genus Schistocerca; species Schistocerca americana. Next base: position 208,220,398 of record NC_060125.1, on the reverse strand, counting down.
ACGCACGGCACAGCGGACACACCAGGAACCGCGGTGTTGGCCGTCGAATGGCGCTAGCTGCGCAGCATTTGTGCACCGCCGCCGTCAGTGTCAGCCAGTTTGCCGTGGCATACGGAGTTCCATCGCAGTCTTTAACACTGGTAGCATGCCGCGACAGCGTGGACGTGAACCGTATGTGCAGTTGACGGACTTTGAGCGAGGGCGTATAGTGGGCATGCGGGAGGCCGGGTGGACGTACCGCCGAATTGCTCAACACGTGGGGCGTGAGGTCTCCACAGTACATCGATGTTGTCGCCAGTGGTCGGCGGAAGGTGCACATGCCCGTCGACCTGGGACCGGACCGCAGCGACGCACGGATGCACGCCAAGACCGTAGGATCCTACGCAGTGCCGTAGGGGACCGCACCGCCACTTCCCAGCAAATTAGGGACACTGTTGCTCCTGGGGTATCGGCGAGGACCATTCGCAACCGTCTCCATGAAGCTGGGCTACGGTCCCGCACACCGTTAGGCCGTCTTCCGCTCACGCCCCAACATCGTGCAGCCCGCCTCCAGTGGTGTCGCGACAGGCGTGATTGGAGGGACGAAAGGAGACGTGTCGTCTTCAGCGATGAGAGTTGCTTCTGCCTTGGAGCCAATGATGGTCGTATGCGTGTTTGGCGCCGTGCAGGTGAGCGCCACAATCAGGACTGCATACGACCGAGGCACACAGGGCCAACACCTGGCATCATGGTGTGGGGAGCGATCTCCTACACTGGCCGTACACCACTGGTGATCGTCGAGGGGACACTGAATAGTGCACGGTACATCCAAACCGTCATCGAACCCATCGTTCTACCATTCCCAGACCGGCAAGGGAACTTGCTGTTCCAACAGGACAATGCACGTCCGCATGTATCCCGTGCCACCCAACGTGCTCTAGAAGGTGTAAGTCAACTACCCTGGCCAGCAAGATCTCCGGATCTGTCCCCCATTGAGCATGTTTGGGACTGGATGAAGCGTCGTCTCACGCGGTCTGCACGTCCAGCACGAACGCTGGTCCAACTGAGGCGCCAGGTGGAAATGGCATGGCAAGCCGTTCCACAGGACTACATCCAGCATCTCTACGATCGTCTCCATGGGAGAATAGCAGCCTGCATTGCTGCGAAAGGTGGATATACACTGTACTAGTGCCGACATTGTGCATGCTCTGTTGCCTGTGTCTATGTGCCTGTGGTTCTGTCCTGTGTGATCATGTGATGTATCTGACCCCAGGAATGTGTCAATAAAGTTTCCCCTTCCTGGGACAATGAATTCACGGTGTTCTTAATTCAATTTCCAGGAGTGTAAATTTCTAAAAACAGGATTTTTAAGCAACCCTATCAGTACTGAACTCGAAACAAGTGTGACGTTTAAAATCTCTAACTCTTATAAATATTATGTAAATATTTTGAAATGGACGTACAGTATCGGTCTCAGTGGTATCTAAAAGCATATCAAATATCTTTTCTTACTTTTGATTAGGGCCGTTGTTACATTAACTATTGGAGTGTGAGAAATTTTCGCGTCCGGAATAGTTTTCTTCTTTAGATTGCAAATCTCGAAAACTATTACACACATTGAATAACATCTTGATGTATTTACAAAATGAAATAGAATTAAAATTCAGTCTAACTTACCGTAAGGAGATGACGAGAGGTGGCCAAACAGTATTTCTGAGTCTCACAACGAGAATAAGAATTAATCGAAATAAATTCACAAACACAATATTTAATGGCAGTAAGTACACTACACACTAATCAGACAATGCGAAAACACCGCTTAATTCAGAGTCAGAGCCAGTGGAACTAACCGTGTCGCTGCTCGTATTGACAGATATAATCAAGTCTTCGACACTTTGTTGTGAGGTACCTTCATTGATTCATGCGTCCTGTATCACTCCTTTCACGTGATGCACTACCTTTTGCCAATCTTCCGATGTCACAATTTCAACTGCCACTTTCAGAAGGTGTTCCACTTCGGTTGATGTGAATTTCTTATTTTCTGCAGCAATATGCCGTTTAACCTGAGCCCAGATCAGCTCTATTGCGTTGAAATTGCAATGGTAAGGAGGCACTCTGAACACTTTATACCCGTATTTTTTTGCTACTTTATCCACAATCTAAATCGGGTTCTTTGGCTTGTGTTGCGATATAAGTTCTAATAATTCTGCCCATGTAAAATTACTGTCGAACTGTACCTTACGTTTCTGTAACAAGCTAACAATGTCGTTTTTCCTCGTTGCCTTTGTGGGTGCTATATCTTGTATTACTGAGTGATAAGGACCGTTATCCATAACAATGATAGAGTTTTTTGTTAAGTTCTGGAGCACACAGACCTCAAACCATTCCACAAAAGTATTGTGGTTCATCTCTTCGTGAATGTCGGAGGTCTTATTTGAACTCAATAGCAGCAGACAATTTGGAATGAAACCTTTTGAATTTCCGGCATGTGCTAAAATTATCCTTTTTCCTCTGCCGTTCGGAGCTGCCATACTACCACTGATGGTACCGTCTGTCCAGCCTTTTTTTAAACTGTGTCCTGCATTCACCCACGTTTCATGAAGCCAAACGATATCGTCAGAATTTGTCCCCACTAATTGTCTAAGAAAGTGGCATCGCCAGGCTGCAATATCTAGGCGTTCCATTAGTAACTTTCTGCCAGAGATGGATTTATAGCGGAATCCTAACATTTTCACGACTCGTAACAAGGACGATTTACTACTCTGAAACAGGTCAGCCGCTGTGAGGGTAGCTTGTAGTTTTTTGAGTGTAGGATGCTCCTTCCTCGAATAAAATGCGTATATTTGACGACGAATGGCATCTTCCTGAAAAGAGTCAAGTTCTGTGACCCTCTTCTCTAGTCCCCTCTTTTTCCCAGGTGTCTCCAATTTAGATGATTCACTTGAAGCTTCTTTCCTGAATTTCTCCTTGCAAATTCTTATTACTGATCGTTCGCTAACTTGCAGAGCAGCTGCAGTTCGCTCCACCACCTTATCCAATGGAGCGAGAGGCCCTCCTGCATCCTCCTCTCTCTCAAAATACTCCCTTAAGGAACACACGTATTCACGCGCCTGACTGCGTATAACGACGCCATGTCCGCCGCTTTTTGGAGGTTTCCGAGGAGTGTGCAGCCTCGGCCTCCCTCTCTTGCGACTGCTTTCATCAGACATCGTAAACACGCGAAGCTACAAGTCACTCAAATCTCTCACCCGCATGTCTACAACGGCTCGCTGAGGACTGTCTGGCACAATGCCTTAGTCAACTCAGCAGGGCGAAGTGGCAACGCAGTGGCAGCCGACAGCGCCGGCTGCCATTGGTTTATTGGTGGCGGGAGCCCTGCAGCCCATTGCCTGTCAACTGACAACTAGTTTAAATAATAGTATCGTTCACCACAGATTGTGAGCTGTACCGACACGAGGTCATTCCCAGCAGATCTCGCCATGTAGACTGGAAACGTCCACCGGTCGAAGTGCTGCAGGAGTCCTTTGAATTCATCTCTGTCCTTCGTGACCACTGCAGGTTTCCTTTGGTCCACTGGATGGCGTGGGCTTGCCTCTTTTGTGGTGGGTTGTGTTGCCTCCGATGGTGCGACCGATCTCTGTTCCTGCTGTGTTTGCAGGGCGAGCCGCTTGTTTTGACACCACAGCTCTGGTGTCTACAGTGGTTTGCATAATCTTACCTTCGCGTTTTGAAACCACTGGCACCGAGGCTGGGCTCACAAGTGTTGGTGTCCTCTACGGTCCCCTTCTTCCCTGCTGTAGCAGAGACTGCTGCGTGCCTCTCCTTGTACAGCGAGCGTTTACAGCGAATATAGTTCACGTAGTCGAATTTTTTGTACAGTGGTAGGAGGGAGTGCCATGAAAAACATACCAGAAATCCTGAGTGGTTAGAGATGAGTGTGAGGATGAACGTTCGTTTGAAGGTCGCTTTTGTACGTTTTTCTGGAACAACTGGAAACCCTGACCTCCAGTGAAAACGCATCCCTGCACAAGATGTAACTATATTAAATTTCCTACAAAAGGTCCTGTTCATTGTTTCTGTAGGACTAATAGTTTGATCATAAGGAACAGGTGAATATGAAAATCTCACTGTCATTTCCAAAGGCCAGATATAACACTGCGGGTTACATAAAACGGTGTCGGTAGGGATAGTTGAATCACCATATGTATAGGTTTCTCCAGTTGCTGGCATTCTGAACGTATCTGAAAATGATAATAATTACTAAGGCCGATCATTAACTGCAATATTGAACTCATAATAGTAACTACTTCTCTTACTTGAAAGAATGAAATAACTAAGAACTGCTAGTTACAAAAGAGCTGAAACTAGAATTTATATGATTCTTATTAACCTGATTATCGAATTAAAGACGGAGAATAGATAGCGAAGAACAAAAATTCGCATCACGTATTTAACAAGCGTAACATTCATCAATCTATTATCTATGTAAGGCTGTTGGGCTGTGAATACCGTAACAGTAACCATGATAACGGAAAAGCTGAGGTCATACATTTGAACGAAGAGTAGGACAAGCATTGTGGTATGTGAAGGATGTAGTGCAATCCGTACAACAGACTCGCAGAATGTGTCAGTGTATGGCACAGATGAATGCATACAAATTTGGCGTAAGCAATTATCCGCAATGTCCTCTGAACTGCTATATAAACAAAGACTCGTTTGAGAGCCAGACAAGTAATATCTATTTAACTGTAAACTCCCAGATAAGGTGGTGACCTGTTGCGTCTCATTGAGGGCAATTGTCCACAGATAACCAAACAATAGCGTCGCACATGAGCGACTTCGTATTGCGGTACTCTGTCCGTTTTCGATATGAGGCACCAATTGACCTGACCATTTCAACATTACACGTCAAAGCAGAAGGGATGAGATTAAAATAAGTGGTGGAGAACATCCCATGTATGACGATGCAGCGAGATGCGAAACAGTGTCAGTGTTGGCTAATCACTTAAGACTTATATTCCTAGAGAACTACTATGAGTTTAAGCTACACTAAAAAAGAAGTTGCATAAAGATTCCTTTGGTGGAAGACTTTATTCACGCTCTGCCATTTATTTTAATTGATTTAAGAATTATTGTGCATGTTATGAATATGACTTACTTGCTCTTCCTGTGATAAGTGATACTAGATGTCTACTGACATGAATCATGAAACCTGCAGCGAAAACAGATCAGATATAAGACTATGAATATTATTCTAATGTTAGTGAAAGAAGTGGTATTAGTATGTATTACTCATTGTTGCACCCTGGCAATGGTCTGCACTTGTTTGAATTCAATCGACTTGTGGCTAAATGAAGGAGATCTCTTTTAACTGGAAGCTTTGTGGACCTCGGGAGCTCGCTTCCTGAAACTTCGTACAATAAAGCCAACACTATTTTTACCATCATTGCTGCGAACACTAAACTAAACGTAGAACTACTGGAAAGTACTGTAAGTTCAAAGTTGAAAAGGTTCACTTTGAGAAAATTCACTACAAGTAACAGAAGCTCTATAAGATACTCCCATAAAGAATATCCATAAATATGAAGCCATGCGGATATAAGAATATAATTCCTGTTACATGTATTGAAGTGACAGGTTTTTACTACAATTTTAATCAAGCGTCTAGCCCACTATCTATTTATCATGTGAATGTTAAGAGGGGTATATAAATAGAAAGCGAGAAAAACTTGAGTAATTTGCTTACGTATATTAAAAAGTGACATACCATATCATTTTTACCGATAATTCAAGAGTAGGTGTTAGGTTAGATTTCTGCTGTAACGATTTCTAATCCTTAATTATAATTCTTAACGCAAACGAACGTCACCCGTCACTTCCAAGGTTATCTGTCAACCCTCCTCCTCCACCAACTCACCCTCCACTCCTATTAGTCCACTTTTGTTCTTGTCTATTATTTACTGAAGCCATTTTATAATCCTGTCGCAGAAACCGTGTTGTAGCGGTTACGATACTTGATTGTTGCATGGAGGGTCGTGAGTTCGAAAGTCACCTGAACTGTAAAATTTTAGTTTGTATATTTGGTTCTAGTACAATCTAGGAGTATCCACAAATGTCAAGAATCATTGTAGTGGAATGTAAGAGAAGCACACCACTGAGGAATAACTTGATCATCCCAGACTCTGTCGTCTCGTTTAAGAACGGATTCGGTGAATTGCGTCATAAGTAGAGTTCTGATTCGATGAAACCAATTTACGTTGGTTTAAGGCACTCTATTCTTTTGGAATTTGCCTTCTAATTCTGTTTTGGTTGCTAAAACATTGCTAGCAGGATGTTCACACACAACATCTCACTTCTGTAGGTGCACTTGCACGAGCAGCTCTTTATGTTAGCTTCAGTTGCTGTCGTCTGTGGTGAAACAATTACTTCGTTTCTTTTGCACTGAGTGCTACCACAAAAGACGTTGCAAACATAAACGTTTAATGAAATTTATATATACTGTTTACCTCAGCGTACTACACTGTATGATAAAAGTATCTGGACACGTAATAGTGGATATTGTCACGTAGAAGATGGCGTAATTAGATGAATGACGAAAACCAACTTCACTTAGCGAAGGTTTATTCAGCACTTGCACATACAACAACGCGGAGCGAACCGCCTCCGGCCATAACACATATGGTATATACAGCTCCAAAACATTCCAGTACAATGATTCTTGGCATGCACTCAAACCTAATATAGAAATTTGAAGTCACGAGCCTCCGTGCAGCAATTTAGTGTCCTAACCACAACACCACGTGGCTACTGAACTATTTCTGCGCCATTGCACCCTCCTTAAGTGAAGAGCGTCTCGGTGTTACGTCCCCCTAGTCCGCGAACGAGTCATCGGTTCTGCATATTCCGATTCCCAATGACTGTTGCTCACCCTGGCGGTGATCTTCTTAGAACTTTCATTGCCGCTACGCTCATCGTCACCTTTCCGCTTGTTGCCTGTCGCTGGAGCCTCGAATTTACGCTGGGTTGCAGGATCCTCTTAGGGCTTCATTCGAAGGACGTGGACCGTACCTCTGATCTTTCATCGTCTTTTGTCGGGGTCGAAATCTTCAACTTCATACTTAACATCAGACAACTGTCTTACAACCTTGTAGGGTCCAAAGTAGCGCCTGAGGAGCTTCTCAGAGAGACCAGCCTTCCGAACGAGATCACCAGGCTGGTAGACAACAGGGCGGTGGGTCGCGTCATACCTTCGGTGATCGTTTTCTTGAGCGTGCACCTTGCGGAGTCGAGCTAACTGCCGAGCTTCCTCAGCTCTGGTTAACACCTGGCCGATGTATTCGTCGTTCACGTCTTCAGGATGTAACAGCAACACAGTGTCAATCGTCGTAGCCGCCTCACGCCCATGTACCAGGAAAAGTGGTGTAAATCCTGTGGTGTCTTGTATGTCAGTGTTGCAGGCAAACGTCACGAAAGGTAGCACCTCATCCCAGTTGCTCTGCTCAACACTGACGAACATTGATAGCATGTCGGCCAAAGTCTTATTAGGGCATCAGTAAGCCCGTTAGTTTGCAGATGATAGGCAGTCGTCATGTGATAAATAATGTTGCACCGACGGTTTATCTTTGTCACAAGATTCGATTGAAATACTTTCCCTCGATTCGTAATTAACGACCTTGGGGCACCGTGTTTTAGTACAATGTCTTCCACTATGAATTTGGCTACCTCGACTGCTTCGGCTGTTTTCGCGGCTTTTTTAGTGGCATAGCGTGTCAGATAATCAGTGCAAACAATAATCCATCTATTGCCACTAGCAGACGTCGGAAATCGTCCGAAGAGGTCAATCGTAACACGCTGGAAAGACGTTTCGGCTTTTGGAATTGGTACGAGTAGGCCAGGTGGTTTCTGAGGAACTGCCTCTCTCCTCTGGCACTCTCGACAGTGCGACACACAGTGACGGACACTCCTAAATAAACCTGGCCAGAAAAATCTCTTGCTGATTCTATCGTACGTCTTAATAAATCCTAAATGTCCGGCCCAGATGTGTCATGTAATTTCTGTAGAATATCCAAACGCATGTATTTAGGAATATACCTATACAGTTGTCAGAACTAGACTTAAGTCTGAAGCAGTATAGCTCAATAGTGCAGCCTGTTTGGTTCACTAACAATTGCCATTGGTGTGTGCATGTGTAATGAATTTGGAATAGGAAGGTATTCACTTGTGTTTATTGAACATCGCCACTAGCAGAAGATGTTCTGTGCAGCACCCACCCTGCCTCTGCATTCGTCAGCGCTGCAAGCTCCTCCAGCCATTGCCAGTGCCGCTACTGTGTCCACTGCAATCGCTACAGTCAACACCGTGCGTATGGGGAGTGACCCCTGCCTGCTGCTGATACAGCCACTGGCTGGTGTCTCCTCGTGCTACCATCGTACTGATTCTTGGCCATACGACGACATGTGGAACAATGCATGCCTGCAGGTCCACATCAGTGTTAAAAAAATTAACACTTCCCTCCTCAGATAAGATGGCCAGAGGCCGCATCTCTCTTCAAGCTGCCGTATGCAGGCAGCAGCCACCAGTTTCAAACATGAACACTCTCTAATAATATTGTAGCTGTCTTGTTAGCCCTGGGATGGAAATCGTTTTTGATATACGTTACAACGCCCTAGAATGTTTGCATTAATGTATAGTTACGTGCTATGCTTTCTCTTTTATAATATAGTGTTATTGCATTTTACAGCATGTGCCTATGGTGCTGTGCTCTCCCTTTTATACTGTAGTGCTGTCCTATCTGACAGCATCTACCTATGTCACTAAGTGCTACGTTTACACATTATTTAAGCAGAGCATGTCTATAACAGTCACAGCACAGGCTCACATAATACATTTAGCAGCCACACAGCATCAGTCTAAAATGTTTGTGGGCCTCTGAAAAGTCAGCGCGAGAGCTGTGACAGAAACAGGTGACCAAATTTAATAGTCTTGGTGACTGGAATTCGATAGTAGGGAAATGAAGAGAAGGAAATATAGCAGGTGAAAATGGAACGGGGGTAAGGAATGAAAGAGGAAGCTTCCTGGTAGAATTTTGCACAGAGCACAACTTAATCATAGCTAGCACTTGGTTCAAGACTCATGAAAGAAGGATGTATACATGGAAGAAGCCTGGAGGTACTCGAAGGTTTCATATAGATTTTATAATGGTATGACATAGATTTAGGAACCAGGTTTTAAATTGTAAGACATTTCCAGAGGCAGATGTGGATTCTGACCACAATCTATTGATCATGAACTGTAGATTAAAACCGAAGAAACTGCAAAAGGTGGGAATTTGAGGAGATGGGACCTGGATAAACTGTCGGAACCAGAGGTTGTAGAGAATTTCAGGGAGAGCATTAGGGAACAATCGACAAGAATGTGGGAGTGAAAGACAGTAAAAGAAGAATGGGTAGCTTTGAGAGATGAAAGAGTGAAGGCAGCAGAGGATCAAGTAGGTAAAAAGACGAGGTCTAGTATAAATCTTTGGGAAACAGAAGAGATATTGAATTTAACTGATGAAAGGTGAAAATACAAAAATGCAGTAAATGAAGCAGGCAAAAAGGAATACAAACGCCTCAAAAAAGAGATCGACAGGAGCGCAAATTGCTAAACAGGGATGGCTATAAGACAAATGTAAGGATGTAGAAGTGTGTATCACAGGGGGTAAGATAGGTACTGCCTACAGGAAAATTAAAGAGACCTTTGGAGAAAAGAGAACAACTTGCATGAATATCAAGAGCTCAAATGGAAACCCAGATCGAAGCAAAGAAGGGAAAGCCGAAAGGTGGAAGGAGTATATAGAGGGTCTATAGAAGGGCCACTTTCTTGAGGATAGTATTATGGAAGTGTAAGAGGATGTAGATGAAATGGTAGATATGATACTGCGCGAAGAGTTTGACAGAGCACTGGAAGACCTGAGTCGAAACAAGGCCCCGGGAGTAAACAACATTCCATTAGGACTACTAATAGCTTTTGGAGATCCAGCCCTGACAAAACTCTACCAAGATATATGAGACAGGCGAAATACATTCATACTTCAAGAAGAACGTAATAATTCCAATCCCAAAGAAAGCAGGTGTTGACAGATGTGAAAATTGCCGAACTATCAGTTTAACAAGCCATGGCTGCAAAATAATAACACGAATTCTTTACAAACGAATGGAATAACTGGTAGAAGCCGACCTCGAGGAAGATCAGTTTGGATTCCGTAGAAATGTTGGAACACTTGCGTCAATACTGACACCACGATTTATCTTAGAAAATAGATTAAGGAAAGGCAAACCTACATTTCTAGCCTTTGTAGACTTGGAGAAAGCTTTTGACAATGTTGACTTTCAAATTCTGAGAGTGGCAGGCGTAAAATACGGGGAGCGAAAGGCTATTTACAACTTGTACAGAAACCAGATGGCAGTTATAAAAGTCGAGGGTCATAAAAGGGAAGCAGTGGTTACGAAGGGAGTGAGACAATGTTGTAGCCTAACTCCGATGTTATTCAATCTGTATATTGAGCCAGCAGTAAAGAAAGCAAAAATAAAATTTCGGAGTAGGCATTAAAATCCATGGAGAAGAAATAAAAACTTCGAGGTTCGCCGATGACACTGTAATTCTGTCAGGGACAGCAAAGGACCTGGAAGAGCAGCTGAACGGAATGGACAGTGTCTTGAAAGGAGGATATAAGATGAACATCAACAAAAGCAAAACGAGGATAATGGAATGTAGTCGAATTAAATCGGGTGATGCTGAGGGAATTAGATTAGGAAATGAGACGCTTAAAGTAGTACATGAATTTTCTTTTAGGTGAAGCAAAATAGCTGATGATGGTCGAAGTAGAGAGGAAATAAAATGTAGAATGGCTATAGCAAGGAAAGCGTTTGTAAAGAAGACAAATTTGTTAACATCGAGTATAGATTTAAGTGTCAGAAAGTAGTTTCCGAAAGTATTTGTACGGAGTGTAAAGATGTATGGAAGTGAAACGTGGACGATAAATAGTTTAGACAAGAAGAGAAAAGAAGCTATCCAAATGCGGTGCTACAGAAGAATGCTGAAAATTAGATGGGTAGATCACGTAACTAATGAGGGGGTATTAAATAGAATCGGGGAGAAGATAAATTTGTGGCACAAATTGACTTGAAGAAGGGATCGGTTGCTAGGACATATTCTGAGGCATCAAGGAATCACCAGTTTAGTATTGAAGGGTAGTGTGGAGGGTAAAAATCGTAGAGGGAGACCAAGAGATGAATACATTAAACAGATTCAGAAGGATGTAGGTTGTAGTAGGTACTGGGAGGTGAAGAAGCTTGCACAGTATAGAGTAGCATGGAGAGCTGCATCAAACCAATCTCTGGACTGAAGACCACAACAACAACAACTCTTCCAGTGATAATGTAACAAAAGGATGTTGGGCTTTCTTCTCCTGTGTGTGCACAATATTTTACGTTTACTTGCATGCAGGTTCCTGCAGAAATCATCGATCCACTGCAGTTTTCTATAGTCTTCTTGCATTGATACTTTCTTCTTGTAGATAGCGGTATCATCTGCGACCAACTTAAAGGAGGTTCCGATGTTATCCACTGGATCATTTATGTTGCTGCAGGCGCTTCGCTGGTCAATCACAACCACCCAATCACATAATGCAATCAGAGATCTGCAAACATATTCGCCTATTACGAAAGGCAAGCTGCATATATTTTTTACACATAATGTTACTGATTGCTGCGCTTTGGGAGGAAATTTTGTAGCATGTGTGAAATATATGTGTTACAGTGGTACTTACATTGCTGCTTGAGAGCTATATACAGCACCATCGCGCATTTAAGCGTAACATATTGCAGCTCTCCCCCTCCCCCCCCCCCCCCCCCCCATTTGCAAATTTTTGGATGACTGTGATAACAGCGGCGCCACATCACTGCCACCTACCCCACATAACCTACAAAATGGAGGGTTAAGCTGCTTTTTTACCAAAATGTCTAGACTCATCCATGGATCCAACAAACATTTATGCTTCTTACTATTTACACAGCATAATAAACAACACTCCGCAACTGTATACGTTTTTGCAGCGTTGAGAACGCTTGGTTATTCTGCGTCTGTAGATTCCTTTTTAAATTCCTGCAAACGTGCTGCTGGTAGCCAATACCCAGGAGACTTAAGGAGATAACTGGTCGAATACATTTTAATGAAACTCCGTTTTACAAACGAAATAAAGTACTTCACGAGCTAACAATCTGCAGACATAGACATCGACCACAGCCTGGGGCTGTTGAATAGTTCATTCAGATTCAATAGTCTGAAGAGAAAGACAGCAAAACAAAATGTGAAAAGCAAAAACGGGAAACTGAGGATCTAGCAAGACATTATGCAGGAGAAACAGACAAACTAGATAATAATTTCTAAATGGCTGCGTAAAAGAGTGACGGGAATAAATTAAATCTGGTATATATAAAACAGCAGAAGAGATAGCTGGGAAAACTAAACCAAAAAACAAGGAAAAATTAATTACAGCAGATAATATTCGGCTTGTCGAAAACAGAAGACTACATAAAAAAGCAACTCATGAACAAGGAAACTGAATACAGAAGATTAAGGAATTTAGGGAGCAAAGACGTCAGGAAATCAAAAGGATGTTTTCTTGACGGAATGTGCCCAAAAGCGGAAGACAGAACGCTTACAAAGCAGCAAATAGTTTTGTTAATAAACGCAGAACAACAAATTCGCGTACAATAGAAGACAAAGAGGAGAAAATGCTGCTTGGTAAGGATTTTGTGCCGCGCTGGATTAGCCGAGCGGTCTTGGGCGCTGCAGTCATGGACTGTGCGGCTGGTCCTGGCAGAGGTTCGAGTCCTCTCTCAGACATGGGTGTGTGTGTTTGTCCTTAGGATAATTTGGTTAAGTAATGTGCGAGCTTAGGGACTGATGACCTTAGCAGTTAAGTCCCATAAGATTTCACACTCGTTTGAACATTTAAGGATTTTGTGAAGAAATGTAAAGAATGCATTGAGGAATTGTATGAACGAACTTCATTATCAGAGGATGTGATAGGAAAAGTAGAGGAAGTACTCGAAGATGACGATGGAGACGACGTTCTCCAAAAAGAGTTTGAAAAAGCTCTTAAAGATCTACAGAAGAACGAAGCCAAGCGTATTGATGACGTTCTGCAAAACTAATCAAGAAAGTTTATTACAACATGACAATGACGTTGCTGAAAGTCATTCGGCCCATCTGCCATACAGAAGAGATACCAACCGACTTCCAGAAGTGCATCGTGGCTCCTAGAACGAAGAACGCTGCAGCTGCAAAATGGTAACTGTATCAAATCTTAAGAGTAATACTAAATGTATTAAAAAATTTTATTATGGTAAATCTGAGCACAATTTTGGAGAATGTGGAGGATGTAGTGAGTGAAGACCAGATTGCATTCAGGAGTGGATTAGGAACAAAAGAAGCGGCTTTGGCACTGACGCTTCTTGTTGGAAAAAAACAAAACAATAATCAAACTTATATTGCCAGAATGAGATTTTCACTCTGCAGCGGAGTGTGCGCTGATATGAAACTTCCTGGCAGATTAAAACTGTGTGCCCGACCGAGACTCGAACTCGGGACTTTTGCCTTTCGCGGGCAAGTGCTCTACCATCTGAGCTACCGGAGCACGACTCACGCCCGGTACTCACAGCTGTACATCTGCCAGTATCTCGTCTCCTACCTTCCCAACTTTACATAAGCTCTCCTGCAGAACTAGCACTCCTGAAAGAAAGGATATAGCGGAGACATGGTAGAGCACTTGCCCGCGAAAGGCAAAGGTCCCGAGTTCGAGTCTCGGTAGGGCACACAGTTTTAATCTGCCAGGAAGTTTCATATCAGCGCACACTCCGCTGCAGAGTGAAAATCTCATTCTGGAAACATCCCCCAGGCTGTGGCTAAGCCATGTCTCCGCTATATCCTTTCTTTCAGGAGTGCTAGTTCTGCAAGTTTCGCGGGAGAGCTTCTGTAAAGTCTGGAAGGTAGGAGACGAGATACTGGCAGATGTAAAGCTGTGAGTACCGGGCGTGAGTCGTGCTTCGGTAGCTCAGATGGTAGAGCACTTGCCCACGAAAGGCAAAGGTCCCGAGTTCGAGTCTCGGTCGGGCACACAGTTTTCATCTGCCAGGAAGTTTCAAAGTTATATTGCCTTCGTAGACATGGAAAAATCATTTGATAATGTTATGTGGCAAGTGATGTTCAGAATGTTGAAGAAATCAGGTCTAAAATACATCTACATCTACATGGATACTCTGCAAATCACATTTAAGTGCCTGGCAGAGGGTTCATCGAATAACCTTCACAATTCTTTATTATTCCAATCTCGTATACCGCGCGGAAAGAATGAACACGAGCTCTGATTTCCCTTATTTTATCGTGGTGATCGTTCCTCCCTATGTAGGTCGGTGTCAACAAAACATTTTCGCATTCAGAGGAGAAAGATGGTGATTGCAATTTCGTGAGAAGTTTCCGTGGCAACGAAAATGATGTCCAGCCCAAATCCTGTATCATTTCTGTAGCACTCTCTCCCATATTTCGCGATGATACAAAACGTGCTGCCTTTCTTTGAACTTTTTCGATGTACTCCTTCAGTCCTATCTGGTAAGGATCCCACACCGTGCAGCAGTTTTCTAAAAGAGGATGGACAAGCATAGTGTAGGCAGTCTCTTCAGTAGGTCTGTTACATTTTCTAAGTGTACTCCCAATCAAAGGCAGTCTCTGGTTAGCCTTCCCCACAACGTTTTCTATGCGTTCCTTCCAATTTAAGTTGTTCGTAATTGTAATACCTAGGTATTTAGTTGAATTTATGGCTTTTAGATTAGACTGATTCATCGTGTAACCGAAGTTTAACGAATTCCTTTTAGCACTCATGCGGATGACCTGACACTTTATATTATTTAGGGTCAGCTGTCACTTTTGGCGCCATTCAGATAACTTTTCTAAACCGTTTTGCAGTTTGTTTCTGTCTTATGATGACTTTATTAGTCGATAAACGACAGCGTCATCTGCAAACAACCGAAGACGGCTGCTCACATTGTCTCCCAAATCGTTTATATAGATAAAGAAGAGCAAAGGGCGTATAACACTACCTTGGGGAACGCCAGAAATCGCTTTTCTTTTGCTCGATGACTTTCCATCAATTACTACGAACTGTGACCTCTATGACAGGAAATCACAAATCCAGTCACGTAACTGAGACGATATTCCATAAGCACGTAATTTCACTACAAGCCGCTTGTGTGGTACACTGTAAAAAGCCTTCCAGAAATACGAAATCGATCTGAAATCCCTTGTCAATAGCACTCAGCACTTCATGCGAATAAAGAGCTAGTTGTGTTTCACAAGAACGATGTTTTCTATATCCATGTGACTTTGTGAAGACCGTTTTCTTCGAGGTAATTTATGATGTTAGAACACAATATATGTTCCAAAACGCACCTGCATATCGACGTTAATGATATGGGCCTATTTATTAGTGGATTACTCCTACTACCTTTCTTGAATATTGGTGTGACCTGTGCAACTTTCCAGTCTTTGGGTACGGATCTTTCGCCGAGCGAACGGTTGTATATGACAGTTGAGTATGGAGCTAACGCATCAGCATACTCCGAAAGTGGCCGGCCGGTGTGGCCGAGGGGTCTAGGCGCTTCAGTCTGGAACCGCGCATCCACTACGGTCGCAGATTCGAATCCTGCCTCGGGCATGGATGTGTGTGATGTCCTTAGGTTAGTTAGGCTTAAGTAGTTCTAAGTTCTAGGGGACTGATGACCTCAGATGTTAAGTCCCATGGTGCCATTTGAACCAACTCCGAAAGGAACGTAATTGGTATACAGTCTGGACCAGAAGACTTGCTTTTATTAAGTGATTTAAGTTGCTTCACTACTAAGAGGATATTTACTCCTACGTTACTCATGTTGGCAGCTGTTCTCGATTCGAATTCTGGAATATTTACTTAGTCTTCTTTTGTGAAGGCATTTAGGAAGGCAGTGTTTATTAAATCTGCTTTGGCAGCACTTTCTTCGATAGTATCTCCATTGCTATCGCGCAGAGAAAGCATTTATTGTTTCTTGCCGCTAACATATTTCACACAGGACCATACTCTTTTAGGATTTTCTGCCAGGTTTCGAGACAAAGTTTCATTGTGGAAACTGTTGTAAGCATCTCGCATTGAAGTCCGCGCTAAATTTCCAGCTTCTCTAAAAGATGGCCAATCGTGGAGATTTTGCGTCTGTTTAAATTTGGCATGTTTGTTTCGTAGTTTCAGCAATCGTGTTCTAACCCGTTTTGTGTACCAAGGATGATCAGCTCTGTCGTTTGTTAATTATTTGGTATAAATCTCAAAATTGCTTCCGATACTATTTCTTCGAATTCAAGCCACATCTGGTCTACACTTATATTATTAATTTGGAGTGAGTGGAGGTTGTATCTCAGGAACGCGTCAAGTGAATTTTTATCTGCTTTTTTGAATAGGTATATTATTCGTTTACTTTTCGAGGATTCGGGGATTACAGTATTCAGCCTAACTACCACAACCCTGTGTTCACTAATTCCTGAATAGGTTTTGATGCTCATTATTAACTCAGGATTATTTGTTGCTAAGAGGTCAAGTGTGTTTTCGCTACCGTTTAGTATTCGCGTGGGCTCATGAACTAAATGATCGAAATAATTTTCAGAGAATACGTTTAGCACAATTTCGGATGATATTTTATGCGTGCCTCCGGAATTAAACATGTATTTCCGCCAACATATCAAGAGTAAATTAAAGTCACCACCAACTATTACCGTATGAGTCGGGTACGTGTTTGAAATCAAACTGAAGTTTTCTTTGAACCTTTCAGGAACTGTATTATCTGAATTGGGAGGTCAGTACAAGGATCCAATTATTATTTTATTCCAGTTGCCAACATGACCTCCGCCCATGCTAACTCACAGGAAGTATCTACTTCAATTTCGCGACAAGTTAAACTACTTCTATCAGCAACAAACACGCCACCGCCAACCGTGTTTATCCTAACCTTTCGGAACACCGTTAGGTTCTTCGCAAAAATTTCGACTGAGCTTGTATCCGGCTTTAGCCAACTTTCAGTGCTTATAACGATTTGAGCATCAGTGCTTTCTATTAGCGCTTGGAGCTCTGGTACTTTTCCAACACAGCTACGACAATTTACAACTTGAAAGGTGGCTACACTGAGCCACTGCGCCAGAGATTGCGCCAAAGAGTATTATTAAGCCGCCTCCACAGTGCTTGTTGAGAGCTCGTAGAAGTCAGTGCCTGTTAAGAACTCGTAGCAGTCAGTGCTTGTCCAGAGCTCGTGGTAGTCTGTGTTGAGATGTTGTAGCAGACAGTGATTATTGAGAGGTAGCGGCAGGCAGTTCTTTCCGAGAAGTTGTGGTGGGCACTGCTTGTCGTGAAGTCGGAGTGGATATGTGGTAGTAGGGAGTGTTTGTTCCATGTTTTATCCAGTTATTTGATGGGAGAGATAGCAGATGTTATTCTAATGAAGATATTGTAATGATCAGAGTGCATTTCGTCAATATATATAAAGGTAAAAACCACTATGTTTGTTTTTTATTATTTGTGTGTCTGAAATAATGCATCATTACAGGTTCAGTCAACAAAGCATCTGGCTTGTGTTCTTGTATTAGAGTGTAATTCTGCTTTCATTACGCGATTATAGTATTTGTAATTTTCTTTTATCACGTCAGTAAAATTGGTATTTAAAATTCTTGTCTTGTTGAAGAAGAACCGTGCCAGATGTGCGTTGAGTCATACTACCACACACAGAACAGCTACACTTGTGCTTGGTTGGCTTCGTAGGTTTTATAGTTGCTGGGGACTTAATTAATTAATTGTGTTAACGAAAAATTTCATTTCATTCTTGTTGTTGTTCTTTGCAGTCAGATAGCGTAATAATACTAGTCAGGGCCAGCCGTTTACGAGACTTGCGTAATCGGACATACTAAAACTAAAAATATTTTCAATCGTATTTAATTAAGCCCCCATGCACGTGGCGACCGCTGCTTCGGATCGTCCCTTGGAATCTTCTGACTGTAAAAATAGTAGACCGTAGTATTGTTGTAGTAATTTGAGTTTAGTAATTATAGTCTGTATTGCATGTGTAGATTTGGTAATTGTCATTTTTCTAATGGTATTTTTCAAAATTTGATTTGTTGTCTTGTATACGCATCTAGTGCAATTGTGTCAATTGTTTGTTGATCGTGTTTGAGGGAGACATTGCATGTAAATGGTTTTGTTGGAGATAAGGAGGCATTGTGTGTAATTTTCGTACAGTGACGAATTTTTTTATGTTTTGTAAATGATTACGCGATCGATGAAAAAGGCAAAAATGATGGATAGTGAGAATGACGAAATTGTTAACATGGCGAACTCGCCAACAGAGGAAAACTGTATGATGGATAATGAAGTGGAAAACAATGTAATAAGTCGGGAAAATAGTCCGGAACCATTTCAAACTTTTTCTCAATCAGAAAATTCACAGAATCCGAGATTAACGACAGAAGATTCTGAAATAGTATCGAACACAGATAGCCTTACAGCTATGACGAAGGAAGTTAGTTTTGCGGGAGATGTTAGGGGCCAAAAGAATTCTGAACAATTTAATATGGAGCAGTTGATGGGTGCAATATTAAATTTGGGATCTCGGTTAGACTTACAAATGGGAACAATGGAGCAGTTAGGATCTGAATTAAAAACAGAGATAGGAACAATTAAAACAGAGGTGGGAACAATTAAAACTGATATGGGAACAATGAAACACGGTTAGGATCTGAATTAAAAACAGAGATAGGAACAATTAAAACAGAAATGGGAACTTTGGAAACACGGTTAGATTCAACAATAGGGACATGTTTCAAAAATATGAAAGATGAATTAAAGAAAGAAATCAGAGAAGAAGTACAACCGATTCTGAATTCTCACAATAATAGATTAATTGCAGTAGTAATCAGACAAAGGGAACAGGATAGAGAACAGGAAGAAAGAGATCGCGTGATAGTACAGAATTTTTCAGAGTTAAATTTACAACGTGCAAAGGATAAGGAAGAAATATTTGAGAGAATCGAAGAATCCGTACCAAATGACAGATTAAATAATCTAACACAACAATATGAGCAGTTAACTACCAAATGTGTCAATACTAAAACCCGAGTCACGACACTTACGGAAGACGTAAATAAACAGAAAGAACAATTAGGTGACTTATCGGAAAGAGTTGAGGAAATTTCAGATAAACTGACAAATCTTAGTTTACATGGGGACAGAGATTCGGATGATACAGCTCCATTACCATTCGCAGAAACTGAAGAGTACCAGAACATAAATAAACATGTTGAAAATCAGGGAAAATTTAATGAACGCGTTAAAAGGGAAGTTGAGGCATTACGAAAGCAAGTCAAACAGATCGAAGGCGAAATTGTAGGAAAAGATAGGAGAAGAAATTTAGAATCACAGGTAGCAGAGGGGTTCGAAGAAAATAATTTGTTTCATTTTCGGGATGCAACAAGAGAGCGCCAGGCGCGCGAACTTTACAATAATCGACATTCGGACTGGGACAGACGCGGTAGGTCTTTGTCGCCACGAGGCGAAAACTTTGACTATAAACACTTTTTGACTGTCCGGAAATTTAAGATCTTCCGCAATTCTAAGAATGACATACATCCATGTGCATGGTTAGATCAATTTATGTACGCACTCCCACCAAATTGGCCACGAAGTCACAAACTGGAATTTATGTGTGGATATTTAGAAAACGAACCGGCGACGCGGATGCGCGCACTCATTAGAGATTGCAATAATCTAAATGATTTTTATCATGCATTTCTATCGGCATATTGGTCCGAAAACACACAAGACAGAGTCAAACATAGTCTGATTATTCTGCGTAATTTTAAACAGTCTGAGTTCCGCACGCCAGCAGAGTACTTTGAAGACATGATTCGAAAGAATCAGTTCCTGTCCAACCCTTATAGCCCGACTGAATTAATTCGCATTTGTTTAACTAAACTGCCACAATCCATAAGACAAATTGCTTTAGCCGGAAGATGTAAAGACGACATTGAGACTTTTAAGACTTTGCTACAAGAACTCGAGTATGACAATGACGACGGGACTTCCTGTAATTTTTTCAGTAACAGTAATTACAATAGATTTTCAGAGAAAAGGGATAGTGGTCGGAACGGACGTTATAGCGGTAATTTTGAGAATGACAGACGAAACAGACAGGACAATAGATACCAGCCTTACGACAATAACAGACGTTCCAACAGAAATTACACAGACAATTATAACAACGGTAATTCGTACCGGAATGATCAATCATACGGAAACAGTAATCGGTATCATCAAGACAGAAGTAATTCATACAGTAATAGAAATTCTTACTACAGAAATAATCAGGGTAGTAGATACAACAATAATTTCAGAAGTGACAGTCGAACTTACACAAGAAGTAGTTATGCAGACAGACCGGAAAACAGAAATTTTAATAACAGACACAGCCAAGAATTTGCATCTAACAGACAGGAAGGACCTAATTGGCATCCTCCACGTGACAGAACTTCAGAGAGACAAGTGCAAATCGTAGAAATTGATCCGCGAAATGACGCGAATACTCAAAGACGTGACGCAAACAATCGACAATGACTTGCAGCTTCGGCTTCTGGCAGCAATATAGACGGTTCAGAAAGTAGTGACACTACGACTTTACACTACGTACGCCTGGAAGACATGAGAGACATTTTGCTAGACGAAAAGGAAAATTATGTAGACGCATTTTTACACCCTGTTATTGAAGTATGTGTGGGTAAGAATAAGTTCACTGCAGTTTTAGATTCTGGGAGCCCATTGAATGTCATTAGTGAATCTGTTTTTCGTATATGTGAAAGAACTATTGCCTGTCCTGTGTTACCTATTTCTAAAACTACAATTCGAGGTGCTATTTCTGGAAAAAGTGTGGAAGTTAAACAACAGACCAACTTAAATTTTATTTGTCAAGGATACGAATTTTCTGCTAATTTTATTATTGTTCCATTACTCAGTACACAAATTATATTAGGTATGGAGTTTCTTAACACACATAAGGCAATTTTGAACTTTAAAGAAGGAAGTGTGAATTTGACTGTTGCTGGAATGCCGAAATGTTTGAAATTTTTCGAGTGTTTAACAAGATCTGAGTCAGATACAAAATGTTTAAGGTTTCTTACTTCTGATGTTTTCGTTGAGCATTATGACGACGATGTGTTCATTCATGACAATGACAATCGATACAGAGACGCGATGGATGGTATAATTAATAGCGAAGAATTAATTAATGAAAAGGTTAAGAAAGCCGAAGTGCCAGATGACGTTGCAAGAGAAGAGCTGCACCAAATTTTGACTTCACATGCTACAGTGTTTAGTCATCACACAGGAACTATACAAGGCTTACAATATTTATTTAAAGTAAAAGAACACACACCATTTCGCGGGAAAACGTACGCTATTCCTTTGGCTTACAGAGACAAGGTTAAGAGTGAACTTCAGTACATGTTGGATCAGGGCATTATTGAGGCTGCAGTCAGTCCTTATACTAGCCGATTACACGCTGTTCTTAAAAAGGATGGGTCAATTCGTTTGGTTCTGGATTCCAGACAGATAAATAATATCATCATTCCTGAAACTGACCGTCCACAAAATTTAGATGAACTTCTTCAACATTTTCATGGAATTAAAGTTTTATCCACGATTGATATGCGCGCAAGTTTTTGGCAAATAGAACTCCACCCTGATTGTAGAAAATATACTGCCTTTTTAGCCTTTGGTAACTGTTACCAGTTTCGGAAATTACCGTTTGGACTTACTGTATCTTCTGCAGCATTCATTCGTAGCTTAAATGAAATTTTACCTGTTTATCTTCGTGACAATAATACTTCATATGTTGACGACATTCTTATTGCTAAACATTCTTGGAGTGAGCACAACAAAATTTTGGATTCATTGTTACGTGTCTTTGCAAGAGTTGGCATTACAGTAAACTTGGAAAAATCTGAATTTGGTCGTTCTCAGGTGAAATTTCTTGGTCACATTATTTCTACAGAAGGTATTCGTCCTGATCAAGAGAAATTAGACGCTATTCGTAACTATGCTGTTGCTACCACAAAACGTGATGTTCGTAGTTTCCTCGGTGTCTGTAATTTTCTTCGACGCTTTGTTAGATTGGACAATTTGGCCACACCTCGTTTATGTGAACTATCTGGAAAGAAATCTAATTGGTGTTGGGATGAGGAAGCTCAGTCAAAATTTGAACAGCGTCGTGATGCTTTAGTTGCTGCTCCACTTCTTTCACATCCGGATTTATATATTGAATTTTGTTTGGCGACGGACTCATCGTACAAGGGCCTAGGGGCACACTTATTTCAAGAGATAGAAGAAGACGGCGTTGTAGTCCAGAAAACTATTGCATTTGGAAGTCGTGTTCTTTCTAAATCAGAAAAGAATTATTCGATTACGGAACTTGAAGCTTTGGCGGTTGTTTGGGCTTTCACAAAATTTCGCACATTTTTGTTTGGCAGACATACTAAGGTTTACACCGATCATCGAGCTCTGGAATTTCTTATGACGACAAAATTAACTCATGGCAGATTGTCACGGTGGGCGTTGTACCTACAGGAATTTGACTTTAGTATTGTTTACATACAGGGTTCTTCAAATATTGTTGCTGATGCTTTATCACGTGCACCTATGGGTTTGAAACAAAGTGCTGAAGAGGATTGCATAGAAAACAATTATTGTTAGATGTACACTCCTGGAAATTGAAATAAGAACACCGTGAATTCATTGTCCCAGGAAGGGGAAACTTTATTGACACATTCCTGGGGTCAGATACATCACATGATCACACTGACAGAACCACAGGCACATAGACACAGGCAACAGAGCATGCACAATGTCGGCACTAGTACAGTGTATATCCACCTTTCGCAGCAATGCAGGCTGCTATTCTCCCATGGAGACGATCGTAGAGATGCTGGATGTAGTCCTGTGGAACGGCTTGCCATGCCATTTCCACCTGGCGCCTCAGTTGGACCAGCGTTCGTGCTGGACGTGCAGACCACGTGAGACGACGCTTCATCCAGTCCCAAACATGCTCAATGGGCGACAGATCCGGAGATCTTGCTGGCCAGGGTAGTTCACTTACGCCTTCTAGAGCACGTTGGGTGGCACGGGATACATGCGGACGTGCATTGTCCTGTTGGAACAGCAAGTTCCCTTGCCGGTCTAGAAATGGTAGAACGATGGGTTCGATGACGGTTTGGATGTACCGTGCACTATTCAGTGTCCCCTCGACGATCACCAGTGGTGTACGGCCAGTGTAGGAGATCGCTCCCCACACCATGATGCCGGGTGTTGGCCCTGTGTGCCTCGGTCGTATGCAGTCCTGATTGTGGCGCTCACCTGCACGGCGCCAAACACGCATACGACCATCATTGGCACCAAGGCAGAAGCGACTCTCATCGCTGAAGATGACACGTCTCCATTCGTCCCTCCATTCACGCCTGTCGCGACACCACTGGAGGCGGGCTGCACGATGTTGGGGCGTGAGCGGAAGACGGCCTAACGGTGTGCGGGACCGTAGCCCAGCTTCATGGAGACGGTTGGGAATGGTCGTCGCCGATACCCCAGGAGCAACAGTGTCCCTAATTTGCTGGGAAGTGGCGGTGCCTCCCCTACGGCACTGCGTAGGATCCTACGGTCTTGGCGTGCATCCGTGCGTCGCTGCGGTCCGGTCCCAGGTCGACGGGCACGTGCACCTTCCCCTGACCACTGGCGACAACATCGATGTACTGTGGAGACCTCACGCCCCACGTGTTGAGCAATTTGGCGGTACGTCCGCCCGGCCTCTCGCATGCCCACTATACGCCCTCGCTCAAAGTCCGTCAACTGCACATACGGTTCACGTCCACGCTGTCGCGGCATGCTACCAGTGTTAAAGACTGCGATGGAGCTCCGTATGCCACGGCAAACTGGCTGACACTGACGGCGGCGGTGCACAAATGCTGCGCAGCTAGCGCCATTCGACGGCCAACACCGCGGTTCCTGGTGTGTCCGCTGTGCCGTGCGTGTGATCATTGCTTGTACAGCCTTCTCGCAGTGTCCGGAGCAAGTATGGTGGGTGTGACACACCGATGTCAATGTGTTCTTTTTTCCATTTCCAGGAGTGTATATACAAGGTGTTGCGTTTGAGAACTTTATTTCGTCGTCGCTCCAGGACATCGCTAAGGAGCAAAATAAGGATCCAATCTGGAAGGACATTAAGGAGAAGTGGAGGAGAAAGGTAAGCGTAGCGATTAGACAGCATTATTTAGTTCGCAATGACATTCTTTTTAAACGAAAATCGGTCGACAACTCCGTTTGGTTAGTTTGTATTCCTGATGAGTGGGTCAATAAATTGATTTGGTATACGCATTTCAGTTATGCACACTTTGGTCCCAGAAAATGCTTTCATAAATTACGAGAAAATTGCTACTTCAGTAATATGGAAAAACGTATTCGATCTGTTCTGGCCAAATGCAAGTTATGTGAAAAGGCTAAGCCGCCAACAGTTTCTCACAGAGCACCGTTGTTTCCCATCATTCCAGCGAAATTAAAGGGGATGGCTGCAGTCGATTTGTTCGGTCCAGTGGTTCGTTCTACTAATGGTTTTGCGTACATTTTCGTAGCAGTGGAGTTGACGTCAAAATATGTGTGTTTTACACCTTTACGCAAAGCAACAGCTCGTTCAGTATCTAACGCTTTCATCAAACATTTTCTTAAAGAAGTTGGTCATGTTGATAAGGTTGTATCAGATAATGGGTCACAGTTTCGTTCTAAAATTTGGCTTCGTACTCTACGGCGTCGTAAAATTAAACCAATTTTCATTTCACTTTTTCACCCTCGATCTAACGCTTCAGAGGGATGGATGAAGGAAATCAATAAATTGTGTCGTCCTTATTGTCATCAGAATCACAGAACTTGGGATCAGTATCTTCATATTTTTCAAAACATTCTGAATGAACTCCCTAATGATTCAACTTCTTTACCGCCTATACTGGTATTAAAAAACAAAGCACCGACAAATTGCATATCTGAAATCGTTCCTTTTCCGCCTTCACAGAAACTGCGGCATTCTGAAGTTGTCAACCTGGCTCTGCAAAATATTGCATCTGCGGCTGCTAGAAGAGAGAAATCAGCTAAGCGTCCTGGTCGTTCAAAAATCTTGTCAGTTGGTCAAAAAGTGTTAATTAAGTCTCATCGTTTATCTCACAAAGGAAAAGGCTTGTGTCGCAAATTTTTTCTGCTTTATAACGGTCCATATAGAATTCGTAAAATTATTCATGATAACACTGTCGAAGTAGAAACTCTTAAATCTCGACGCTCTAAAGGAATACATCATATATCTAACGTAAAAATTTTTGTGGAATGACATACTTTAGAGAACTAACAGCTACATGTAAACATGCGGAGAGTACAAGGATACCGCGCTGTGTTTTGGCGGCGGCATATACTCAAAGCAACAGTCAAGTCTGCGCGCCGCACAAGGCAGTCGTTGACCGAAAACAATTGCTTCCTACGTCACGCGCCTACAGCTGATCGAGCGCTCAGTGCGAAGGCACTGACAGCTGTAAACAAATACACAGTTTAATTTCTCCGATTAAATTCAATATAAAGCTATAGTGAGTTGACGAATTATGTTATTAACATTCAGTATTTTTCAGGATACGGTTGTATAAAATATTTAAGAACTTCAGGTAAATTCTGTGCGTGTCCGACGTTAAGACGACTTGCTATCGAGAAATTTTCAGGAAGAATGTAATTTCCAAGAAGAAACTAATAAACTAAAAAAGGTAACTATTAATTGAGTTCATTTTTCAGGTAACATATTTCCACTTAGGTACGTACTTTAGACGTAATTTGCTGCTCGCGATTACGTGATTCATACTTTGTGCTAAATTTCATGTTCTATGAAATTACTTGTGAAGCGACGCGCTTGCGTACGTTAACTGATTTTGACAATGTTTATTAATGAACAGGATTGTTATTTGTATATATTATGCATCGCTTAGCTGCACTGCTTTTTCACTGATGTCATAGTTTTTAATTACGTGCCTGCTGTGCTTATTTATTTAAATTATAATTGTCACCTGATTTATTGTGCTGATGTGGTTAGGTATGTAAGTTATACTTTGTGATTTATCTGCTTGCGCCTTCATGTTTACTTATTAAGATTACATATGAACATTTATTTGCTTATGCTGATATGATGCTAATGACATGTTTACTGCTTTGCGTATGGATTGCATATTTATACATATCTGTTGTTGTCATAACTACTCTTTAATTTGGTATATAGCAATGCTGATATACTGTGTATAAACATAGAGTTTAGGTCACACTATTGTGTTAATTATAGATTGTTCGCTTGGCAGAGCCTCGCTGTAAGAATTGTGCTGCATCCACTTGTTGACATTCTGTTCTCTACTGGTATATTTACTCGCTATTGCTTGTTTTGCTTACGCTCAGTGCCTTATATTTTTAAGATAAGAAAATGAACTGCTATAATTCGACATAAATGACATTAGTACAAGAAACATCATAGAAGTCACATGAGCTGGAGGCTTTATGGAAGCTGTATAAATTTATGCTAATAGGAAGGAAGCTAACGACATGACATACTATTACTAGGTTTAGACTATTGACAGTTATTACACTGCATTTTTCGTGAGCAATTGAAATAGTAAGTGACACTTGACACAAAAAATACTCCACATGTTTGCTTCTGCCATAATTCTTGAAGTGGTGTACACGCTGTGAAATATTATGACCATTCACATTCCGTAATCGTACTTAATTACTGAGAGTTATTCGAACTAAGTCTGTTAGAGGTCATGTATGCTTTTCTTTCGTTTATAATTCATAATGAGTATAAGATTTGGGTCAGATGGATTACACAGAGGTTGTGTGTTGACAATGTGTCTTCGGATTGTATGGGATGATGAGGTTTGCATTAGGATTTTATCTGTACTTATTCGAGGAGACTGGCTAGAGGAGAGAGTTGTTATGGAAGTGAAATGATATTGGTAATAAGGTTTACGTGTATCGACGTATTGAAGAGGTATTATTGAGGTATTATTGAGATTATGTGAAGTTGATGATTATTGGAGTTTTGGTGGATAAGAGGTAAAGTAAGTGGGGAGCATATATTGGCAATAAGGTTTATATGTATCGACGTATTGAAGAGGTATTATTGAGGTATTATTGAGATTGTGTGAAGTTGATGATTATTGGAGTTTTGGTGGATAAGAAGTAAAGTAAGTGAGATGCATATTTTTTTTGTTGGTCTTATGGAACAAGGAGGATGAAGATAGCAGACTAGAACACTAAAGTAGAAGGAAGATAGTCTATACACACACTTTGTTAAATCACTAAGCAGTATATACTTTTTTTTGAAGAGAGGAAGTATTTGCATATCTTGGCTCACTGACAGTTGTTCAACAACAGTACATTTGATCTGGCTTGGCAAACAGTGGTCTTGACATGATGACTATGACGTTGACCTAACTATTATTGACTGTTATACATTGCTGCCACTATTACTTGATGCACATGATGAACATCAGATTTTGACAGAATTACATTTACACAGTTAACACTATTCAATTACACAGTAGTACTTAATGTGGACGAAAGATGAATGAGTGTGTTTTGTGTGTTTTCCTTTCCTAATCCTACCCACCTATCTCCTGAATATTATTTTATTTGTTTGTAGTGGCTTGCACTGACACCCATAAATATTATAAGTTTACTGATATTTGAGTATTTGTAATAGTTAATATGACATCTTTTGTGTGTTTATTAGACTTTGTATGTTTAGTGTAAGAGCATTGTAAAAGCATTTGTATGTGTATTCAAACTATTGTTCATGCCTGAACTGTCTGATTAGTGAAGGTAAATATTATGGACTGTTACCTGCACTTTTCAACGTAATGTGTGACACTTAGGAATGATTAATTTCTGCTGATGAACTGTGTGATCAGTGATAGTGAATATTATGGACTGTTACTTGTACTTTTTTGTACATGATTGGTGCCACTAGGACATGTTTAATTTCTGCTGATGAACTGTGTGATCAGTGATAGTGAATATCATGGACTGCTCTCTGGACCTGCTCATCATTGCTAGGTGCAACTGATGGACTACTTGTATGGAAATGAAGTCACTTGTTGCTGTCTGCACCTGCTCAACATTACTGGGTGCACAGATGAAGCTACTTCTTTGGAAATGATGTCACTTGTTGGTGTCTGCACCTACTCAACATTGCTGGGTGCAATTGATGGACTGCTTCTACTGAAATGATGTCACTTGTTGCTGTCTGCACCTCCTCAACATTACTGGGTGCACAGATGAAGCTACTTCTTTGGAAATGATGTCACTTGTTGGTGTCTGCACCTGCCCAACTTTAC
Source organism: Schistocerca americana (assembly GCF_021461395.2). NCBI lineage: Eukaryota > Metazoa > Arthropoda > Insecta > Orthoptera > Acrididae > Schistocerca > Schistocerca americana. The sequence goes on along the minus strand of NC_060125.1, from coordinate 208,191,871 downwards.
TGGGTGCCACTGATGGACTGCTTCTACTGAACTAATGTGACTTGTTGCTGTGTGTACCTCTTCAACATTGCTAGGTGCCACTGATGAACTGATTCTACTGAAATGATGTCCCTTGTTGGTGTCTGCACCTGCTCAACATTGCTGGGTGCAACTGATGAACTGTTTGTACTGAAATGAAGTCACTTGTTGCTGTCTGCACCTACTCAACATTGCTGGGTGCCTCTGATGGATTGCCTCTACTGAACTAATGTGACTTGTTGCTGTGTGTACCTCTTCAACATTGCTAGGTGCCACAGATGGAACTGCTTCTACTGAAACGAAGTCACTTGTCGGTGTCTGCACCTGCTCAACATTGGTGGGTGCAGTTGATGGACTGCTTCTACTGAAATGATGTCACTTGTTGGTGTCTGTACCTGCTAAACTTTACTGGGTGCCACTGATGGACTGCTTTTACTGAAAAGATGTTACCTGTTGGTGTCCTTGTTTTTGTATAAACTAATCATTGAAAGCATTTTATGTGAACATTTGTATAAACTGATTTTTTGTGTATTGTGTGAACTATTATGTAAAGCCACATGTATGAAAAGAATTTGTATTGCCTACTGTATTTCATATATTAGGTTATTGAAAGGTCAGTGCAAAGCCAAAATTTTAAATAATTATGTGATATTTAGGTATTAATATTATCTTTTATTTTTGTCTGTATTTTTCTGGACGAATTTGGTGGTATTTTCACCACCAATGCTGGCAAAAATACCATCAAATTCTGGCCTGTGGAGGAGGGGCATATGAAAGGTGGCTACACTGAGCCACTGCGCCAGAGATTGCGCCAAAGAGTATTATTAAGCCGCCTCCACAGTGCTTGTTGAGAGCTCGTAGAAGTCAGTGCCTGTTAAGAACTCGTAGCAGTCAGTGCTTGTCCAGAGCTCGTGGTAGTCTGTGTTGAGATGTAGCAGACAGTGATTATTGAGAGGTAGCGGCAGGCAGTTCTTGCCGAGAAGTTGTGGTGGGCACTGCTTGTCGTGAAGTCGGAGTGGATATGTGGTAGTAGGGAGTGTTTGTTCCATGTTTTATCCAGTTATTTGATGGGAGAGATAGCAGATGTTATTCTAATGAAGATATTGTAATGATCAGAGTGCATTTCGTCAATATATATAAAAGTAAAAACCACTATGTTTTTTTTTTTTATTATTTGTGTGTCTGAAATAATGCATCATTACAGGTTCAGTCAACAAAGCATCTGGCTTGTGTTCTTGTATTAGAGGGTAATTCTGCTTTCATTACGCGATTATAGTATTTGTAATTTTCTTTTATCACGTCAGTAAAATTGGTATTTAAAATTCTTGTCTTGTTGAAGAAGAACCGTGCCAGATGTGCGTTGAGTCATACTACCACACACAGAACAGCTACACTTGTGCTTGGTTGGCTTCGTAGGTTTTATAGTTGCTGGGGACTTAATTAATTAATTGTGTTAACGAAAAATTTCATTTCATTCTTGTTGTTGTTCTTTGCAGTCAGATAGCGTAATAATACTAGTCAGGGCCAGCCGTTTACGAGACTTGCGTAATCGGACATACTAAAACTAAAAATGTTTTCAATCGTATTTAATTAAGCCCCCATGCAAACTCTTATACCAATGGTTCCTGCATCTAAAAAAAAAAAAAAGAAAAAAAAAGAAATCCACCCACACCCAGTCCACGCCACACAGTCCCTGCTATCCGTGTAGCTGCCTCCTGCCTATAGTGGACACCTGACCTATTCAGCGGAACCCGAAACCCAACCACAAAGAAGTCTGGGTAATACACATCTTCAATAAGAACAAAGTGGCTGTGATTAAGAGTTTCCGTCAAGATTAAGAAGGAAAAATTAAAAAAGGCGTGAGAGAAGAACGTACCCTTTCTCCTCTTATATTCAGTGCTTACATCTTGAAAGGTATAGATAAAATTCGTGAAACTGTTGAGTTGGGATTCAAAATTAATGGGAGGAATATAGACAAGCTACGTTAGCTAGATGATATTCCTGTGCTCACGGAAACAAAAGATGATTTAGAGAAGGTCCTCAGTACAAAGGAAAGGATTTTCTAGAGTCAGTATGGCTTGAGAATAAACAAGCGAAAGACTGAAGTGGTAGTATAAAGTACTGAAGAACAGTATGAACATTTAAGAATAAGACCTGAAGGAGAGAAGCCTGAAGTGATAGAGGAATTTACCTATTTCAGTATCACCATCACAAGCGATGGTAGAATCAAGAAAGAAATAGTAAGCAGAATAAAGCGGGCTAGAGTTACATTTAAATGGCAAAAACTTACTCACCAGAAAAACTTCAGTCTGGAGGTAATGAAACAGGTCTTGAAAGCATTTTTTGGAGTATGGATCCGTACTAGTGAAACCCGAGGCAATAGCAAAATATTTTGAGACACAATAACATCACTGGAACTGGAACTATAGCAGAAGACTCTATTGAGAGGAAAAGTCGAGAGTGACGACCAAGGATGTCATACATGCAGCAGATTATGAATGATATGGAATGCACTGCATTGGCGGAAATGCAGAGGGAGGCAGACAGAAGAGGGAGTACCGCTACATACCAACCTCAGGGTTGAAGACTAAAAGAGTTCTCGAGCACCCCTCAGTTCCTTCATTACGGTATCACGTACTGATATCATCCATCGGCGTCGTTACGTTGGCTCCGGAACTGCAAATTTTCCATCGATGGTAACCGATGGTCGGGCAGGATCAAGCGCAACCAATGGTGCTTGCCCGCTAATCCACACCTCCAGCGGCTCCGCACCAAAGGTTCATACACTTCTTTGGTCCTTTTTACTACCACTTCAATTTTCACTCTGCAGCCGCGATATAGGGCGACCAGTGACAGCCGCTCAGCCAACACACGCTCGGAGCCACTTAACCACGTGTGATGCTGCACAGACGCCATCTAGTTGTGGACACGGCACCAGCATTCGTGCTTTATTACGGAAAGATGCTTACTCGGTAATGTTGTGGTAGTTGGACTCTGTTTCATGCTGCAATATTTCTAAAGAGTCTTCATAAACTTGGAGAAAAATAAGTTAAATAAATCTTCTGTATGTTGTGTTAACTTGTCCGCTACTCATTTCCGCTGTTGTCCAGGTTTCTACGACTCTGTAGCCCACTTCTCCTTGCTGCTGTGTACGAAGATGTACACTACATACATTATGGTTGGTGACGGTGCTGCCGGATGTGGCCCAAACCAAACGTTCACACCTACAGCACCTTACATCAATAGAGAGGACACCTCTTTAACCCCCTCCTCCTGTTACTATGCATACCTTCTCCAACTCTACGGCTAACCTGACGGCAGCAGTCAGGTGCTTCAGGGTTTCCTGTCTCTACCCTCCTCGACATATTTACTTACTCTGAAGACAAACATTTCTACTGACTTGTTGTGCTTGTGCAATACCCCACTCATTCGTTTGAGAAAGAATCGTATACTAGGAAGTACAAACGTTTCCAGGGAAATTCAGGAGTACAGAAACACATGTCACTTAAGACTAAAATAAATAACAAGTGTAGAGTAGCTAAGGCAAACTGGTTGTATGAAAATGTAAAGAAAACGGAAAAGAAGTGATTGTCGGGAGGACTGAGTCAGCATGCGGAAAAGTTAAAACAGCCTTCGGTGAAATTAAAGGGAAAGGCGGTAACATTTAGTGTGCCAAGGATATTGCACTGTTAAATGCAGAGGAGCGATCAGATATGTGGAAAGAGTGAAGGCGTGTATGCCGAGCAGACATGCCTGATGAAGCGACAAAAGAAAACAGAAACAGTAGTCTGTAGGGAGGAGATAGTGGCTCCAGTACTGGAATCCGAATTTAAAAGAGTTTCGGAACACTTAAGATCAAATAAGGTAGAAGGGATGCATAACATTCCTTCCAAGGGAATTTCTAAAATCATTGGCGGAATACCAGCAAAACGCCTATTGACGTTGGTGTATAGAATCTACTTTCTGGATATATCAGCTACACAATTCTGAAGATTGCAAGAACTAATAAGTGCGAGAATTATCACCTATTCAGATCAACAGCTCATGAGTTCAAGTTGCTGACAACAATAATATACAGATGAATGGAAAGCAAAGATGACGATCTGTTAGGTGCCGATCAGTTTGTCTTTAGGACAGGTAAAGGCAACGGACAGGCAGTTCTGACGTTGTGATTGATGACGGAAGCAATACACGTTCGTAGGATTTGTTGAACTGGAAAAAGACTTCGTCAATGTGAAATGGTCTAAGATGGTCGAAATTCCGCGAAAAATGGGCGTAAGCTATAGGGGGACGGTGGGTAATATGTAATACGTACAAGAACTAAGAGGGATCAATAAGAGTGGATGATCAAGAACGAAGTACTCGTATTAGAAAGGATGAAACGCATGGATGTAGTCTTCTGCCTCTAGTCTTCAACTATTCATAGAAGAAGCAATGACGGAGACAAAAGAAAGTTTCATAAAGTGGATTAAAATTCAAGGGGAAATGATATCAATGATAAGAGTCGCTGATGACATTGCTGTCCTCAGCGAATGAGAAAAGAAGAATTATAGGATCTGCTGAAAGGGATGAATAGTGGTAATGAGTAGAGAACGTAAATTGAGAGCAAATGTAGCAAAAAAGAAAGTACCAAGATACTTATCTGAATATCACTAAGCAGATGAAGTTAATGAGTTCTTCTGCCTAGACCGCAATATAATCCATCAGGGACGGAGCAAGGTAATTAGCACTGTCGAAAATGGCATTCATGGCCAAGATACGTTTGCTAGTATCAAACATAGATCGTAACTTGAACAAGAAACTAATGAGTGTTCTTTTGGAGCACAGCATTGTATGAAAGTGAGACATGAACTTCGGGAAAACCAGAACAGAAAGGAATCGGTGCTTGCTACAGAAGCATGTTGGATATTAGTTAGACTGACAAAGTAAGGAATGGGGAGGTTGTCTGCAGAATCGGGAAGGAAAGGAACATACGGAAAACACTGACAAGAAGATGGGACAGGATGATAGGATATCTATTAAGGCATCAGGGCCTAACTTCCACGGTACTAGAGGGAAATGTAGAGGATAAAAACTGTAGAGGAAGACAGCGATTGAAATAAATCCAGCAAATAATTGAGGACATACCGTGCAATCGCTGTTCTGAGATTCTGAGACGAAAAGGTTGACAGAGGAGAGAAATTCGTGAGGAGTGAAGAGGAAATTCTGCGAAGTTATTGTTGTTTGTCAACTGAAAAGTGATCGCCACTCATGCTGGGGGATGTCGCCTTCCTTAAAGAACGCTACAGCTGCCATACAGAACGTCTAACAACCAGTTTCCTGTGGAAAATAAACACCCCCGGGCACGTCGGCACGCTGCGTCCCCAGTGGTTAATAAGGTGAACTGCGGAATAGTTGTTGTAACATTATGAAACATTCTATAGTTGCATTTTATGATGTAGCGTGGTAGATAGCATAGGGAACTGCCTGTCAGCTCTTCATTTTCCGGCTCTGTGAAGGAGGGAAGTGTGTGACCAGTACCTTCCCTCACGATTTAACTTCCACTCCCGTCTTTCCATCCTGTCACACTCCCAGGCCACAATATGTCTCTCAATGCGTTTCTAGATGATTTAGGAGAGGTACAAATGTTTAACTTCGTCCTGTACTCGGTATATTTAACAATATACATTAATTTTATTCCATTAAAAAACTATTTCCCCTCTTTGGCTGCACTAAGAAACGTCTACTGCTCCCTCCCTCAGGAACAGTGATCGTCGACGTTCTAACGACCACTTATGGGACTGCTTACAGGGGCTGGGAGTGTGTGACCTCTACAGAGGATGTTGAAGCTGGCCTGCTGGTGCTCAGGAAGGCCTGCACTTCTCCACCCTAGGATTGGTTGCCATGGTGTGATGGCTAGAAACCAGGTGGTTGTCCACCATCCAGTCATTCAGACAACAGGTTCATTAACTAACTGGTTTCGCGCCAAAATATAACTATATGGAACTCGCATTCGGCGGCAGGATTGAGGCGTTGGCGTTGGTGAACGGCGGAGTTGCTAATCTTGGCGTCGCGTGGCATTACCCGAGCGGTCTAGGGGGCTGCGGTCATGGACTGTGCTGCTGGTCCCGGTGGAGGTTCGAGTCGTCCCTCGGGCATGGGTGTGTGTGTTTGTCCTGAGGATAATTTGGGTTAAGTAGTGTGTAAGCTTAGGGACTGATTACCTTAGAAGTTAAGTCCCATAAGATTTAACACACATTTTAACATTTTTGAGCTAATCTTGGCAAGGGGCCTCGGCGGCAGTGTCGTCTGCGCCACTGGGACAATGCGCACGAGTTGGCAAACCTAGCGACAGTTGCAGACAGTATACCGTGGATGCAGCCGGCCTCGACGTGTATTTGTTAACTGAATGGGAGAAAATACCCCGAAATATGGGTCACATCCTACTAGGACCATCATGATAGGATTAAGAGTAGTGCCGTGTCGTTTCAGGTGGGTGTGAAGTTTTGTGAGGGATTTGCTGCGAAACCGGATCAGGAGAGAGATGCTGTAGGTAAACATTACTGTTAAACTATTTCGTGTTTGCGGTCTACAGGTGGCACTCGACCATTTAAAACATGAAATGGTGCTAATCTGCAAATGGTTTGCTCCCTGGCGAGGGCCGTCTCCACTTCACTTAACAACAACAGTATAAAATAGATTCTGTTACCTAGCTTGTTCAGTGTAATCATTGTACGTAATTGAAGGCTCTGAGCACTATGGGACTTAACATCTGTGGTCATCAGTCCCCTAGAACTTAGAACTACTTAAACCTAACTAACCTAAGGACATCACACACATCCATGCCCGAGGCAGGATTCGAACCTGCGATCGTAGCGGTCGCGCGGTTCCGGACTGAGCGCCTAGAACCGCTAGACTGTACGTAATTGCACACATTTCTGTAGTGATATAAAATCAGTAACGTATCACATTAGGCAAAAAATTTATTCACTGTTCTCTACATTTGTTAACTAGCTTTTGTCTTGCCATGGCACTTTGCCATAATTGTCTATGGAAATGAGCGTTTGGCCGGGAGGCCCCTTACGGGGCAGGTACGGCCGCCTTGGTGCAGGTCTTATTACATTCGACGTCACATTGGGCGACCTCCGCACCTAGTGGAGATGAAATGATGATGAAGAAAACACAACACCCAGTCCGTGAGCGGAAAAAGTCCCCGACCCAGCCATGAATCGAACCCGGGACCCTTAGGACGGCAGTCCGTCACGCTGACCAATTTTAAATTTTTTTAGCCCATTTTGTTCTATATTGAGCGTTGAATTTATTCTGAGCGGACGTTAGATGACACCCGTTTAGGTTCTTCCTTGATCCATTTACTCAGTTTTTATTGTTACAGAGAGTAGCTAACCTTCTGACCGAACACGCTGAGCTACCGTGCCGGCAGCATTCAACTATCGGGGCGTACATCATTGTCAATAAAGTAATCAGGGACACTTTACTTCTACTTTTAGTGAACTTCCTTCTTTGGTCGATCAGATTTCATTGCCGAGATCATATAGCACGCTTTTAAAATCACCCCGCCATTTTTCAGCCAGCTCTCTTGAGCGAACTTCGGTATACATCCTTTGTGCAAGACTTCCCACAGATTTACAGACTTTCATTACTATTTTACACGGTGTTGTGTTGCTGATTCTGTATAGATAATGCATATTAATAGGAGTGCAGCTCCTTCCCAGATATCTAAGAAAGATAAGCAGTTAACGCTGCAGCTGTTGTTTCCCTCTAAATTCAACAAACGACTGTACAGTCGTCCGAATATTAAAAAAAATACTTTCATCTTCTATTGAACACGTAAACAGCGTCAGGAACGCTACTTTCCGCAGCCGTGATCCAACGATTGGTTGCGTCCAGAGCCACCTGCTGCATTTTTTAATGTATTCATAAACGAAACAAATACTGCCTACCTACGTGGATGCACTACGGCTATCGCTGCTATGCCGCCCTGTGTGCACCGAAACGATTTCTGACGCTGCGATCTCGGAGCGAGAACGAGCTGCTGTTTCTCGTTCGCGTGCATCCAGCACAAGCAGGCCGCAGTTGCTGTATTCCCGGTCAACAGCGTGGAGGCGAGGAACTGCCAAGTCAGGACTCTGGATCCGGCGAAGGCAGTTGTGGCTATTCCCCGGGAAAGTCACCACGCTGCTTTATCGGCGCGCGCCTTGGGGCGTGGATTGTTACGGCGTGCAGATTCGGACAATGGATCCCCTCACAGACGGTCACGTCATCGTCTTGCAGTAGTGAAACGCACCCACACAGGCGATGGCGGGCTGTAGCAAGAGTTTTGCCCTCATAGGCGATGGCAGACGGCAGAAACGTTTGCTCGTACGGGCGATGGCGACTGGACAATTGGGAGTCCAAGTCACGAACTGTGTTCCCCTAAGGTAGGCAGCCAATGGCAGACGGATGTTGGGCAGAAGGTGACCCACCTGCCGGCCGGTGTTGCCGAGCGGTTCTAGGTGCTTCAGTCTGGACCCGCGCGACCGCTACGGACGCAGGTTCGAATCCTGCCTCGGGCATGGATGTGTGTGATGTCCTTAGGTTAGTTAGGTTTAAGTAGTTCTAAGTTCTAGGGGACTGATGACCTCAGATGTTAAGTCCCATAGTGCTCAAAGCCACCAGCAGCGAGGCATAATGTAAGCAGCATTCCGACTTCATGGCTACAACAGGCCCGCACTATTTTTTATCTTATAGGCTTCCGACTGGTGAGTCCTTCTGCACTACTAGATAACATTTCGTATACATAGCAGATCATGACAGCAATGGTGCAAAGATTTGCCATGAAGGCAATATAGACCCCACAACATGGCAAAATGCGAATGATTATAGAGCATCAATTCAAGTTTTGCGTTACGAGACTAGGTCATTGGTAAGTATAAATAATGGAAGATTTACAAATGTTGTTGTAGTTGTGGCCTTCAGTCCTGAGACTGGTTTGGTGCAGCTCTCCATGCTACTCTATCCTGTGCAAGCTTGTTCATCTCCCAGTACTTACTGCAACTTACATCCTTCTGAATCTTCTTAGTGTATTCATCTCTTGGTCTCCCTCTACGATTTTTATCCTCCACGCTGCCATCAAATGCTAAATTAGTGATCCCTTGATGCCTCAGAAAATGTCCTACTAACTCGTCCCTTCTTCTTGTCAAGTTGTGCCACCAACTCCTCTTCTCCACAATTTTATTCAATACCTCCTCATTAGTTATGTGATCTACCCATATAATCTTCAGCATTCTTCTGTAGCACCACATTTCGAAAGCTTCTTTACAAATAGCCTACTGGATTACATTGTTAAATAAAAGAGCAAAACATAATGTACAGTGCACAATAATACGATTACAGTCCGGCACATACATAAGTACGTCAACGCAATGATTAGGACACTGCATGCCAAATGTCAAGGACATTGCGCTCCGAATTTCAGTTTTGGTTACCGACGCTGTAACAGCACGAGTTTAGCATGTTTATGTTTGTGCTGACTGCTGAGATCATACGTGAATGATTAAAGAATTAGTGCAATGGTGGAGAAAGGACGTTTGGCATAAAAGCTTTCAGTTATCGATCGGAACTCCTCTGGAACACCCTTTATTCGTAAGTCATTATTAAGCGTGGTGTTCCTAAGGAACTGTGGAGCCTTCAATATGATGCGCAATGCCTTGTTTCGAACTACCTGAACTTTGCGGAGAAGCATAGACGTGCCATTCCCCATATGGAGAAGGCATACAACATGACTGGTCGTATTACCGATTTAAAAGTAGGAGACTGCTTTTACTGTTTAAAGAAGATCTTCTGTTTATTAAGGGATACAAGACACCTCATACACAGTGTGCTTCATTTGTGGCGTCGTTCATAAGTGTATTAAAGGTAAGGCGTTTGTCAAGGTAAACTCGAAGATATTTGGCATAGTCAGTCCAAGGAATACCTTCACTGAATAGCAGCAGCGGTGTATGTGAATCCTGTATTTTTCTTCTATACAACGTGGCTTTACTCTCGCCCACATTTATCTTCACCCGTCAAGTCGTAAACCATTTTTCAAGCAGAAGCAGAGACCGCTGGAGTTTTCCACGAATGTTCGGTACGTTGTTGTCAGTGTAATATATAGCCGTATCATCAGCGAAGGAATGCAGCTACTTGAGACAGCGTCTGGCAGTGTCAGCTAGTCGACCCATTCCTTAACGAGGGCTGCCATAGGTCCACTATTGCTTCCGAATCGGTAACACTTCGTCCTCACAGTCCATTATAGAACTGAGGCGCCAGGCATTGTTATTGAGCAACCACGACATCACTGCCCGAGTCTTTTCGTTGTCAGCAGTTTCACAGCTGTGTCTGTCCTATAATGGTGTAGTAACATCTCCTTGCAGATGGCCGGAGGGTACATCTGCAATGACCATAACCTGATTACGTCTTCAAAAAAATCTTCAAGTGTGTGTGAAATCTTATGGGACTTAGCTGCTAAGGTCATCAGTCCCTAGGCTTACACACTACTTAACCTAAATTATCCTAAGGACAAACACACACACCCATGCCCGAGGGAGGACTCGAACCTCCACCTGCAGCCCCTAGACCGCTCGGCTAATCCCGCGCGGCTAATTACATCTTCTGTAGCAAGAATGCCTACTCTCCCCTTGATGGCGAGCTTTCTTACGTCACCCTTGCTACGACGTCTCCTGTGAAGTCGGTCACAAGCGTCTGCTCCTACACCAAGCGAGGCCAAGGCAAAACGCGATAGAACAAAATTTTCTCCCATGTATTAGTGAAACGAAGAGTGAAGTGTGTAAAATAAAGGAACAATAGAAAAAAACCTTTTAGCCCATTCTATAAAAAGATATAGTCGAATCTGTAAGGAAATTTCTATACTGCCCGCCCGCAACAAACATCCAGGTCATAACTGTAAGCGGCAACTACCTGCAGTATGAAAATTTATTTTACACTACATATTTTCTCATTATCATATCTGTATTACAAAATCAGTGAGATGTTCTTTGAAATTGTTGTTGTTAAGTTCAGTTTCTTCAATGAGAATAGTACCTGAGTCGGTTAGTAGATGGGTGCATATTTCGATTTCTTCTGTTAAATCCGCTATGTGGCGTACTTGTAAGATATCACTAATTCCTGATACTGAATGCTGCTTATATTTAAGATAAAAATTAAAAGTCGATCGATTGCTTTCTCAAACGTTAATGTGGTTTTATTAAACGCTTATCTTGCGTCCTGCAACGAAATAGACAGTCACTACTTTATAACTCTCACCCCCGAGACCTACTTTAGACTGATTTTTTATCAAAGCTGTTTCTGTAATTACACTTCTCTTATTCTCATCAACTTTAAAGACAATTTTCAGATTGTATCTTCGAAATAGTTGTGTCATCTTGAATGAGATGGGACCCACATATATTAAAACGGCAGCTTCCTTTTCATTATCTTTTTTTTTTTTAAATTCTTCAACCCAGTTTCTCTGTTATTGGTATTAGTCAGAGTTTTCACTTTATCTCCCTAAATATATATTGCCAACTATGTGGGAGTGATCACCATTGTCACGTGTTAAGAATGTTTTGGAAACAAGAGGTGGATGGACACTTACGGAAATAAACAGGAGCTTTAAAAATTTGGTTGATTGATTTGGGGGAGGGGACCAAACAGCGAGGTCATCGATCCCGTCGGATTAGGGAAGGATGGAGAAGGCACCATTTCGCCATTTGCCTGAAGCGATTTAGGAAGATCACGGAGAACCTAAAGGAGGAAGGCCGGTCGCGGGTTTGAACCGTCGTCCTCCCGAATTCGAGTCCAGAGTACTAACCACTGGGCCATTTCGCTCTGTAAAAATTTGGTTTTTCTTTGGGAAACTAAATGCTCTGTAATATAGAATTATCAATGAGGTTTATATGAAATGTCTATAAGCAACGTACAGTGAAGGGCCAAAGAAACGTACAGCTGCCTAATATCGTGTAAGATCCCTGCGAGCAAGCAGAAGTACCAAAACACGATGCGGAATAGACTCGAATAGTGTCTGAAGTAGTCCTGGAGGCAACTGACCCCATGAATCCTGCACGGCAGTTCATAAATCTGGAAGAGTAAGAGGGGCTGGAGATTTACACTGCACAGCATGTTGCAAGGTATCCGAGATATGCTCAATAATACGCATATCTGGAGAGTTTGGTGGCCAGGGGAAGTATCTAAACTCAGATGAGTGTTCCTGGAACCAGTTTGTATCAATTCTGGACTTGTGGGAGGTCGCATTGTCCTGCTGGAATTGCCCAAGTTCGTGGGAATGCACAAAGAACATGAATGTATGCAGGTGATCAGACAGGATGTCTATGTACCGTCACCTGTCAGAGTAGTATCTAATTGTATCAGTGGTCCCATATCACTCCAACTGCACACGCTGTGCAATTACAGAGCCTCAACCAGCTTGACATGCAGGGTCCATGGATTCAAGAGGTGGCCCCCACATCAGTACACGTCCAAGAGCTCGATACAATTTGAAACGAGACTCGTCCAACCTGGCAACTTGTTTCCAGTCATCAACACTCCAATGCCGGTATTGACAGGCCCAGACAACGCGTAAAGCTTTGTATCGTGCAGTTATCAAGGGTACACGAGTGAGCCATCGGCTGCCCAAACCCATATCGATGATGTTTCGTTAAACAGTTCGCATGCTGACACTAGTTGATGGTCCAATATTGAAACCTGCAGCAATTTGCGGAAAGGTTGCGCTTCTGTCACGTTGAATGATTCTCTTCAGTCGTCGTTGGTCCCGTTCTTGCAGGATTTGTTTTCGGCCGCAGCGATATCGGAGAGCTGATGTTTTACCGGATTCTTGATATTCGCGATACTCTCATGAAATGCCGTACGGGAAAACCCGCACTTCATCGCTACCTCGGAGACGCTGTGTCCTATTGCTCGTGCGCCGACTATGTCACCATGTTCAGTCTCACTCAAATCATGATAATCTGCCATTGTAGCAGCAGTAAGCGATCTAAGAACTGCGCCATATACTTTTTCTCTCATATAGGCGTTACCGACCGCAGCGCATATTCTACCTGTTTACTTATCTCTGTATTTGAATACGCACGTGTGTACCAGTTTCTTTAGCGTTTCAATGAATATTGCCGTAGTAAATTATGGAACTGTGAGACGGACAACACTTGTGCTAACAGTCAAATGTTGAGAGCTGTCCCACCAACAATGAAATGCGTATATTCTATCGTACAGTGTCGATGCTACATCAGACAGAAAGCTTCCAGAGGTTGGCAGTAAGCCAAGTGACGGATCCGACCATACGGAAGCCAGTACTGCGGCTGTACACGCACGTAGTACCACCGACAGAGTAAGCAAAAGGAAACGCACCAATGAAGCCAGCCCAGACAACGAACAGTCTAAAAGCGGAGTTAGCCGAAGCCTCAGCTGTGTGTCTAGATTGGATGTGTATGACGACTAAGCTCTATTTCGGACATTCTGTTAAAGTTAAGAAAGCTTCTGTATCTCATATGACGACTGTGTAGAATAGTTTCGAAGAACTATGGACGCCGTTGATTCCCTGGTCAGTACGTTAATCTTACGTATCACGTTGGTCAGCAGGTTGATCGTCACATACCTCCACACGTTACTGTTGATGCACTAATCGAGAAGGTAAAGAGATCGGAACGTTCCTCTCCCTCCACCCCCCCCCCCATCCCCCCGCACCCCAGCCCCCAGAAAGAACACTGACGTCGTTATGCAGTTTAAAGGACCTTCACTGGAGTACATGCGGACTTCCAGAGTTACAGATCATTTACAGTTCTGTAATCTAAATCATTTTCATTATATCATCTACATGGTCGGCTAAATAAAAGTGGACAGAAATACATTTTCACTATTTTGGGACACTTTTAATTTAAACTGCATATGCAGAAAACTATTCTACTCGAGTGTAAACACAGGAAAACTTTTCAGGTGGAAGTCTAACCAAGTCACTAGTAGGGTTTCTGAGTTATGTAGTATCGATTCATTAGGTCATCTGGTATAATGCCCATATTTGATACGAAAAAGTCCTCTACATCTATCGACATACATTTCTCAAACAGAGGGCTGAGAAACTCAGTACCTCTGTTAGCCTATGAGATCCAGAGTAGCGTAGGAAATGGAGCCCATGTTACTTCCGAAAGATATTCAGTACAGTTCCTCGTGGTCATCTAGTGAACACAGTACGTCAGCGAGGATCGGACCGAATTTACGACTAGAGTCAGGACTAAACAGAATTCAACATATCATTCTTAATACGGAGAGGTCAACAGACGTAAGAGAAACTTGGAAAGTATTCCAAGGGAACGTTACGTGCCGTTAGTGTTTACTGTATACACACTGTATAGTAACGTTAATATGGCCACCTGCCAAAGGCCTGATAGAAAAACTTGAAAAGTAAACCCAACGGGACGTTACAAACTGTTACCGTTTGCGCCGGCCGAAGTGGCCGCGCGGTTCTGGCGCTGCAGTCTGGAACCACGAGACCGCTACGGTCGCAGGTTCGAATCCTGCCTCGGGCATGGATGTGTGTGATGTCCTTAGGTTAGTTAGGTTTAACTAGTTCTAAGTTCTAGGGGACTAATGACCTCAGCAGTTGAGTCCCATAGTGCTCAGAGCCATTTGAACCATTTTTTGTTACCGTTTGCAATACAGGTGAACATTAATAATATCGACAAACTGCAGGACGGATCCCTGACTGAAAATGGAGGACAAAAGTTCCTATGAACATGGGTGCGGAAACGCATCATTGCACGGTATATGGCGCTGACGAATATAAGTTCCTCCTCCCACCTGCCGAGGGTTCCCTGCGTATTGCTGGCTGTGTGACTGACGCAGCATACCGTGAGCAACAGATCACAATCATCAGCTCCATCACACAACATTTCACGCCGTTTTGGGTGATTGTGTCATCATGGGTCCTTTGAGACAGGTGAATGTGCCGGAAGGCGGAGGACTGTGCGGACGCCAGATTTGGGGGACCAGGTTCTACAGGATATTGAGACGAACCCTAGTAGGAGCTCCAGGCAAGTGGCCCGCCAACACGGCGTAAACTAAACTACGATTATATTCTTTCCTGCATGACAGCAGCTACTATCGCTATCATCTGAAACGAGAGCAAGGATTGTCAGCAACGGATTTCCCTCTACGAGAAGGAATTAGTCGTTGGGCTATGCACCAGGCCATCACAATTATGGGGTTTCTGTCAGTCCTCTTTATCAAAGAAGCTGGCTTCATTAATCTGCATAAACGTTGTCTGTTGGGGACAGACAATCGTCGCTGAATGTCTGAGGCGTCTCATCGGTATCGGTTCATCGTCGACGTGTGGGCAGGGATTCTTAGCGACCACATATTTGGACAGGTTGTTATTCCACAGCGTCTCGATGGAGGAACGTACTTGGGCTTCCTGCAGAATACACTGCCTGGGCTGCTTGAGAATGTGCCTTTGGCAATACGGCAGGTTACGTGGTTTCTGCATGACAGAGCACCACCCAATTTCCGCATTTACAGTTCACCGCCACAGCAACGACACCTTTCCCTGACGTTGGACAGGTCGCAAAGAGCCTATAGAATTGCCTCCAGGATTATCGGTCGGTAGTTTTACCTCTAGGATATTTCACAAGCGTTGCGTATGTTGAACCAGTTCGTGATGTGCAGACCCCTCAACAGAACGTTGACGACGGTATTCGGAGGGAGGGCGGAAGGTGCGAAAGAGGGCGGCAGTCCGTGATCCGGCGTGTGAACGCTTCCATTGCATCCCAATCAGGCCATTTTGAACATTTTCTGTGACGTGGATGCGATGCAGCTCTGTGCCTTCTTCCAGGACTATTTTCGGTCGTTGCATGCACACTGTCCATTTCCAGGGACATTTTCAAAGGTCCTGTTTCCCTCATTTTGAGTGAGGAAACCGTCCCTACACCGGCCGCTGTGAGCGAGCGGCTCTAGGCGCTTCAGACCGGAACCGCACTGCTGCTATGGTCGCAGGTTCGAATCTGCCTAGGGCATGTATGTGATGTCCTTAGGTTAGTTAGGTTTAAGTATTTCTGAGTCTAGGGGGCTGATGACCTCAGGAGTCCCATAGTGCTTAGAGCCATTTGAACCATGTGTATACACTATCCAGTCATATTAACGTGACCATTTGTCGAAGGCCTGATTAACTACTTGTTGCAGTGCGGAGCGCTGCTAGACGTGCAGTGAGAGAAGAATGAGATACTGCAAGCTATCGATAGGGAAGTGGGCCGGCTGGTGTGGCCGAGCGGTTCTAGGCGCTACAGTCTGGAATCGCGCAACTGCTAAGGTCGCAAGTTCGAATCCTGCCTCGAGCATGGATGTGTGTGATGTCCTTAGGTTAGTTAGGTTCCAGTAGTTCTAAGTTCTAGGGGACTGATGACCTCACATGTTAAGTCCCATAGTGCTCAGTGCCAATTGAACCATTTGAATTGTTCCTTGAAATCAGGATACTCGGTTTTAGTGACACTTGGGTGAGGAGCCTGTAGTTAGTTCGTTATCAGGATAGAAAATATGGTTCCGGACAAGAATTTATGTTTTTTGTGATTATTGTCAAAACAACACCCAAATTAACTGGTCCAGCCCATATACATTACTGGAAGTATGAAGTTAGTGAACCAGTGGCGAAGATTAGTGCCAAGCCACATGGCGGCTAACTGTACTCACGGCTCTTGATGTTAAAATGCTCTATAAAATCTCTTCTTAGCTTCGGATTTTCAACAAATTAGCGCCATTCCTTTATGCTGAGATTACCAAATAATAGCCAGATCCACATCCGAGGCAAACCCATTGTAAAGCAGCTTTCATTTGCCTCTCTTAGCACCGTCGTAGTGTACCGTGCTACGGCTAGCCACATATTGCGCGCAGTTCGCACTAAGGAACCGCTCAGTTCGGCTGCAAAAACCACCTTTTACACCGCGCCAATCCACTTCCGTTGGGGGGGGGGGGGCGGTTGCTTCCCTGCGGCTTTTACATGTTGCAAATACTAGTGCCATAAGCATGACCGGCCGGTGTGACCGAGCGATTCTAGGCGCTTCAGTCTGGACTGGAACCGCGCGACCACTACGGTCGCAAGTTCGAATCCTGCGTCGGGCATGGATGTGTGTGATGTCCTTAGGTTAGTTAGGTTTAAGTAGTTCTAAGTTCTAGGGGACAGATGACCTTAGATGCAAGGTCCCATAGGAACCAGCTTTCAACAACCATTTTCTTTTTTTTTATAACATTGACATATTATGATAATTTATCATTTCAACATATCCTTTTGCTTTTTTCATATATACATTACAAAACTCTAATTCTCTTGCCACAGTTCAAGGAGTTTAAAGAACACGGAATACACACTTCATAATGGCAGATACACTGTTACATAATATAAACCTACCTCTATTCGCTGTAAGTGTTACAGTACAACTATTCTAAAAACATAATGCTTCCGTCATACCATTCCTTAAAATGTACTGCAGTGACACAAATAATCAGAAAGTATCAGATTATTTCATGAGAGGACGGTGATGTAATTTGAACTTCCTAAACAAAGAAAGACTGACCTTTAAGAAAATCTATTGCATAAATTGAAACTCATTGTCGCATTACGAAAACCATCTTTGTAAGAAAAAATCTTTTACACGAAATATTTCTCTGCAATGATTACTTACTGGCGGTGGTAGAGGAGTGGTTAAATCGATAACCTCTGAGTCAATTGGTAACTAGCTTACTCACTTTTGAACATTAAAATCGACTAACCCAAACGAGTAAAGAAAAATACCGCTAAAGCATTCGATTATTCAAACACACCACTACTACGTGCAAGTAAGCTGTGAAAAAACAAAATTACACCATAAACTTCACTTATCCAATTAATATTTACCAAATAGTAATTCATAGTTCACTCTTCTCTGTATCTTTATCTTTGCGCTCTACAAACTACTTCCATCCGCTCAAATGCATAGCCAACACCCGACTTTCTCACTAGCTTCGATTAGGATGTTTACCTCAACGACAATGCTGCTAGAAACCAAAGATAACCCTGCCTGTTATCAAAACCTCTCTGACGTAACATATCGACTATTGAAAGCTACCGCTTGAAAAATATCCAGCATACACATATGAAATGTGACACATCGAATGAAACTAGAGCTTACGTCACTTATCTTTAATACTACAAGTATGTGACAAACCTTAGAAGATTTCGTCCCTTATTTGTTTATTAAGCACTATAGGGTCACTGAGATTCGCAAGTGATCCAGTGGCAGACGCTACCGGAGAGATGCTGTGCATCACGGAAGAAGTTACTGATGCAACCCTGAGAGCATACGTTCAATGAAACCTCAAAAATCATTTTAGTTCTTCCCTAAATGACTACTACGTTAATAAGGGAGAAATGTGAGTGCATCCTGTGGTTCTCCTGTAGTATCATTCGCGATCCGAAGAGGAAAGGTGAATAAGTTGGCGGCAGCGGAAGTACCCTCTGCCTCCCTCTGCAAAGTGGCTTTCCAAGTATGGACTTATTATACACGCAGGATGTTTCACAAGGGTGTTTCTCAATTCGTGTTAGACCCTTCCATAGTTCTGATTAGCAGGCCACGTCCGAAAACGTCATCCAATGATGCTACAGAGCGTCAAAGTTATAAGCGTCGGCACCTGTAAACGTAAGTATATACAGGGTGATTCCATGATGATGTTACAGTCTTTCAAGGATGATGGATAAATGTATTAATTTGAGGTAAGCTTCCCTGGTTTGGAGACAAACGAGCAGAAAGTTATAAGTGAACATCATGATAATACTTCTGACAGTGGAGAACATGCACCGGTGCTGCTGTTGCTAAGGTGGTGTGGACCAAGGCAAGAAAAATTCCCAGTAAACACTGGCTCTAAAATGCATGTCTTAGGAGTTATGAGATCTTGTTCATCTCTCGTATTGAACAAGTGCTCATAACTCTTAAGGAATGTATTTTAGAACACATAAAATATATTTTTTTTCTTGTTTTGATCCGTACAACTACCTGTCAATGTTTCCTACCGTACAATCTTAGCAACAGCACCGTTATATGCATTCAATTGTCAGAGTTATAAAAACAGCTTTCGCTTACAACTTTCTATTCGTTAGTTTCCAGCTCAGGAACCCTTGCCTCAAATTGATACATTTATCCTTCTCCGTCACACTAGAAAGCTTGTAACACCATCAGGAAACCATCCTGTGTGTATACATGACATTTACAAGCGCCGGCGCGTATAATTTTGACTCTCTGTAGCATCGCTGAATGACGCTTCCGGACATGGGTTCCTACGTAAAACTTGACCTGCTAAGTTCCTTCAGCAGCCGCTGTAAGTGTGTAACATTGTAAGCGTATTGTCATATCGCTGGCTTGGTTGCGGAGTATCTTTGCGGGCAGCGCGTTTGTAGAATCGAGCGCAGGACACGGAACTGTTACGATATGTAGTGTGTAGCTCTGCGTGTGAGAGGCATTCTTAGTATGGAAGTTGAAGTGTTGCT
Source organism: Schistocerca americana (assembly GCF_021461395.2). Lineage (NCBI taxonomy): Eukaryota > Metazoa > Arthropoda > Insecta > Orthoptera > Acrididae > Schistocerca > Schistocerca americana. The sequence goes on along the minus strand of NC_060125.1, from coordinate 208,172,322 downwards.
ACAAGTGCTACTACAGTAAAGCGATAAAATAAGCAAATGATTCAGAGGAAAGCGAGTCAAGAAGTAATTTAAAAATGAGCAGTGCTGCTGATAACGTATTTATGTATCCTCTCGTTGCTTGTCGCACAGCATCAATAATCCACGCCGTGTTCGGTCTCCCAGAATGAGCTAGTGTAATTAAAAAAAATTTATTACCGTAAAAGAGTGGAAACAAGTGCCAGTGTCTTGTAGCGAGCGTGAGGACGTGCGTTCGATTATCGCGTTTCCGCATAATCAACAATCAGCCGCACCGCGACGGTTACGCGCACGCTCGTACAAGTGAGAAGTGAGAACTGAAAAATTAACTTTACGGACAGTGTTACATCATTATTAGCGTCAAGGAGGACTCGTACCAAATGAAATCTGTGTATGCGTGGCGAGAGTAAGAACTTTCGTTCGATTATTCGGCTTTCGCATCATCAACAATCATCCGTGCAGTGTTCGGTACGCGTACGCTCATCCAAATGATATTGTGGACAGATAATCATCAAGACTGTCAATTGGGATAAACATTTACGACTTAAGAGTGTAAACAGTGCAACCTGTGATTTCCATATCGCCTCAGAATATAGATGTTCATACCAGACGTAGAACAGTGTTGTGCTTAGCGTTGAATGGCTCCCCTTACTCGCTTGCATATTTCGATAGATAATTTCAGGCAAGCCAGCAGCAGTGTGGAGCAGAACAGTACGACCGCGGAGGGATTGCCGGGTACGTGGTGTGGACAGGGCGCACGGTCGAATAGACAACAGTTACAGTTGAAAGTACCCCACCCATCTGTACTCCCAGGCGTGTTACATCATCTGTTAAGAAACAACCTGTAAATGAAGACGAGTGTCCGTTTGTTTGTAATTCATAAAAGTGTACAGTTTTCTTCCGAACCTGATGAAATTGAGCACACTTTACCTTAAAGACAAGAGGAACATCACTGTCTCTATAAGATTTCGTAATGTGACTTGTAGTTAGTAAAAATCTGTAAAAGTCCTTGGTCGATTTATTTCAAATTACAATACGATCCCCTAGTAACCATTTGGAAGGACATAGAATACAAATTTTTAAAACATACAACATAGAAATATAAGAGTATAAAATATATAAGGGAGAATTGTTGTTACGTATTTGACAGATTTACTTTAAAGTTCTTGGTCGATTTACTTCAAATGTGTACATTCAGATGAAACAACGAAGAAAATTAACGAAAAATTAAATGAAGAAGAAACGAAATATATCTTGGTAAAATGACTGCAATTCTATTGCGGGAATAAATTACAGCGACAACACGCGTCTCGGAGATAGTGCCATCAGACGTCACTTCATCGCAGGAAAATCGAAAGCTCGAGAACTTGTTAGAAACGTGATTCCAAACTGTTATTTATTAGTTAGTTGCCGCTATGACATACACATTAGAAGATGTTCTAGTCCGTGTTTTACAGTTATTTTCGTTATTAAAAAACCCAGTGCCATACGAACGCTAAGGCAGGTCATCATCATACACACACCAAAAAAAGTTTTGCATAACATCGGTTTCGAGAGGTTTGGAACCTGTACAAAAAATCATATCCGCTCTTTTTATTGCTCATGAAAACCACACACTGCATGTTATACTAACAAACAGCCAGACCTTCAGGGGTGTGGGTCGAGATTGATGTACACACCGGTAAATCTAATCCCCAGTAGCACGTCTTCTTTCACTGATGCATGCCTGTATTCGTCGTGGCATACAATCAAGTAGTTCATCAAGGCACTGTTGGTCCAGATTGTCCCGCACCTTAACGGCGATTCGGCGTAGATTCCTCATACTGGTTGGTGGGTCACGTCATCCATAAACAGCCCTTTTCAGTCTATCCCAGGTACGTTCGATAGGGTTCATGTCTGGAGAACATGCTGGCCACTCTAGTCGAGGGATGTCGTTATCCTGAAGGAATTCATTCACAAGGTGTGCATGATGGGGCGTGAATTGTCCTCCATGAAGACGAATGCCTCGCCAATATGCTGTCGATGTGGTTGCACTATCGGTCGGAGGATGTCATTCACGTATCCTACAGCCGTTACGGCGCCTTCCATGACCACAAGCGACGTACGTCAGCCGCACATAATGCCACCCCAAAAAAAGAAGGAAACCTTCACCTTGCGGCACTCGCTGGATAGTGTATCTAAGACGTTCAGCCTGATCTGGTTGCATCCAATCACGCCTACGAGATTGTCTAGTTCAAGGCGTATGCGACACGCATCGGTGAAGAGAACGTGATGCCAGTCCTGACCAGTCAATTCGGCAAGTTGTTGGGCCCATCTGTACCGCACTGGATGGTGTCGTGGTTGCAAAGGTGGACCTCGCGATGGACGTCGGGAGTGAAGTTGCGAATCATGCAGCCTGTGGCGCATAGTTTGAGTCGTAACACGATGTCCTGTAGCTGCACGAAAAGCATTACTCAACGTGATGGCGTTGCTGTCAGGGTCCATTCGAGTCATAATCCGTAAGTAGCAGTCATCCACTACAGTAGTAGTCGTTCGAAGGCCTGAGCGAGGCATGTCATCGACAGTTCCTATCTCTCTGTATCTCCTCCGTGCCCGAACAACATCGGTTTCGTTCACTCCGAGACGCCTGGCACAAAGTAACAATTCGGACGCGATCGAACCGCGGTATTGACCGTCTAGGCATGGTTGAACTACAGAGGACACGAGCCATGTACCTCCTTCCTGATGGAATGACTGGAACTGATCGGTTGTCGGACCCCCTTCTGTCTTATAGGCGCTGCACATGCGTGGTTGTTTACATCTTTGGGCGCGTTTCGTGACATGTCTGATCAGTCAAAGGGACTGTGTCCCTGATACAATATCCACAGTCAACGTCTACCTCCAGGAGTTCTGGCAACCGGGGTGATGCAAACCTTTTTTTGATACGTGTAGTGACAACAAAAATCAGTAGACCACTGACCGATCAAAATAAAATCGGTTTAACAGAAATGTCGAAGTTCTATTCATCGAAGTTCTCTTTACTACGACGATAGAAATGCTTTTAAATTACTGCGATTGCAGTTGCCTGAGAGCCTTGCATTCGCTGGCAGCAAGGCATAGGACCAATCACTTTGTGAGGCAGATATTAAACGTCCCGGCCAACGCTGGGGCACTGCGGCTTCTTCCTCCATATGAGACTTTGTTTATCCCGTCCACGAGGATGAACTCACCCAGCACACCTTACAATTGTTCGAAATTTACTTACGATTGCATTTGAAACGCCCATGTTTAATATTAAGACTGGTGATTGGTGCGTAATTTGCGAACCTATTTTGATGTGCCTGTCTGTTCAGAGTTTTTTGTTATTTCATTTTTGAGTCATCAGTCTTCTGACTATTGGCAGCTGCAAAGTACGTCCTCAGTTATTTACAGGATGTATTCCAATCTCTGTCTTCCTCTACAGTTTGTACCTTCTACAACTCCTTCTAGTACCATGGAAGTTATTCCGTGATGTCTTAACAGATACACTATCATCCTGTCCCTTCTTCTTGTCAGTGTTTTCCATATATTTCTTTCACATACAGTTTATAAAAAAATTTCACTCACTCTTATTCGTATTAGTACAGCATGTTTTTTCAGCCGTCGTTAGGTTTACTGCATTCGCCAAGCTGAAATATCACAGAGTGCTGTGTATCGTTCGTTGTTTCGAAAATGTAGCAATCGAAAACAGAACGTTTTCCACCTGCAACCTCTGTTTGCTTGTTGTGCTTGCTAGCACCGGCGGTAGTTCCAGAGGCGCCCGCATCGGCGCTGGGGCGGCAGCAGGGTAGCGGCGCGGCGTCGCACAGCCCCCGTTGCCACCGGGACGCCAGTCTCTCGGCGGACGGCGCCGGCGTCGGCTACTCGCTGTCAGCCCACTCGCTACTCGCTACTCGCTTCCCCGTCAACCCTCACTGTGTATACCGTACAGTCGTCTCGGCGGATAGGAGCAAATTTTGCTGGTGGAAAGACAAACGGTACCAATTGACTCTAAATTATTTGCAGGACACGTTCCACTGACAAAAACACAAGTTTGCGGAAGTTTCATAGTTTCTAGTTTCGGCTACATTCGTCAGCGGATTCTGCTGAGAAACGGCTTTACAGTGTCTGAGAGAGAGTGACCTAGGAGCAGAGTACTGGTTAACTGTTATTGGTCTGTTGCGATACCAGCCACTAGGAACGTCCGTTGAACGTTTTAAACCCATAAAAAGAGTTATATATCTGTTGTTGTTACTGTCTGATTATAAAGATACCTTCGGTTGAGCGTCCTTCTTGTGTAGACTGTCATTTAATACAGCATGTCACTTCGGCAGTTCACAACTTGCATTTCTTATGTAGGTCAAGTGTTCGTAATTAGTTTCGAATATCTAAACCACCAGAATAAATTTTGAGTAGAGTAGTTAGACGAAGACGTCGTATAAGAGGATCATAAAATGCCGGGACTACAATTAACGCCTCAGTGTTATGCAAGTGTTGTTGTTTGTTTCTAGATACAAACGTGTGACTGTCATTTCTTCTTCAGGTGTATTATTTCAGTCGTAAACCTGTATGTAGCGGACCCCAGTGAGATACGCAGCTAGAAGGAATTTGCGTGTTCTGTAGACAGGAACATAGGATAAGCACTCGAGACAGTTGGGAAATTGCGTAGAGTATCGTGTGGCTGGAGAGATTATCGGTACTCTAACCGTGTCGTGTGATCGACTTGTGGGAATCCGAAGAGCACTGTCATGGTGTCCTTCCCGTGAGGATTCTTCTGCTGTGACCGGCGAGTGTCCCAAGACGACGATGCAGCACCGCTACTGTCTCTTCTCGTGGCAGCTGCTGTTTCTGCTGCTGCTCTTGCTGCGGCACCGTCCCTGTCTGGGTAAGTCTCCACCAACAGCTAGCCGTCCACATACCTCTTACAGAGGACGGCCGTGACAAACGCTCCTTAACAGATCACGCCGGACGGAGTCACATATTTTTCAATTGTTATTTTCGCTGTCTTCAGATCTACAGTTATTTCACCTAAGGCAAATGCAAATAATGTACACATGCTACCAGAAACCTTCTGTCCTTTGGTAACCAGCTCAAGAGAATTGTCGCCAATTTTGCATCTGGAGTGATCCTTATAATAGGAAAAAGGAATGCTCTCGCCGATCCATCATTTGGAAATGATATTTAGGGAATGTTCCACTTAATTCTGCTCAAACGTCTTTTTACCACAGTAATGATAAGGAAGACTTATTTTCATCAAAGTAAATAGTATCAATAAGGTCGCAAGGTATAGTCCAACATTTTCTAAACATTTGTATATAAATTACTTTTATCTTTCTGCAATATTATTATCTCTAGTTTCACCATAATTTAATTTCAATTTTCTTCTTTTATACACAAGGCATTTTCATCAGCTTTTAGTTAGTTTTACCATGTGTCAACAACTTATGCGTTCCTTCTCTTGCAGCCATAGGTTAAAAGACGCAGTTCTACTTCATTCAAGACAATTTCACGCGTAATCGAGTCAATATTTTTGATATTCTTGTTTCTCTACACTTCGTTGTGCGCGTGCAATATGACTTGAAGCATTTCACCGATGACCTGGAAATTACTCCAGTTTTATAACATGAGAACTGTGACAATTTTTCAGCCGTGGGGACTGTTTGTTTACCAACAAACTTGTTAAGTGCCAGTATAAAAAGAAAACATAAATAACGTCTTGCTGCGAGCAATTAGTCCCTGTTTATTTTCATAGAACCATCGCCGCATGTGTACTTGACACGTACGCTTGAAACAGTGTTTGGGCTGATGGTGCGAGACAATTACACCTGTGTGAACGTTGTTCGGGCCTGTTGTCTGTTAATAGATGGACATAGGTGGTGCGTAACAAGGTTCACCAGTATGGAATTGCATTCCAAGGTAACTAGCCTAAAGTAATAAGATTTGAATTTTTGCTTACACACTGAAGAAACGAACGCAAAATATATATTATGTTTATTATGAAGTTGAAAATGAATACGTTTGAGTGAAGGTACAAGTATGTTGTTGTGCACTAAATATAGTTATTTCGGACCGTTTGTTTTTTGTCACAATCACTTTTTATAGGACGTTCGTCGTCATATAATGCCTATAACATTTGAAGATGGCCTTTGAAGGCCGGAACCGTTTACGATTGTATCATAAAAAAGTGAATGCGTCAAAAATAAAAGATAATTCTTTACACAATACAGTTCTAGTGGAAAAAGATACTTGCGGCTTCGCTCATACATATTTATTTTTAACTTCAAAATATACAGACAATGCATTCATTTTAGGCAGTTTAGATTGTATAAGTGAAAATTCGACTCAAACTGCTTTTGACAACGCGTGAACTCTTGTTCGTAACATGACTGCTATAGTGTTTGAAGATGACCTTTGAAGTTCGAACCCAGATGTGATTGTTCACAAAGAAGTGATTGTATCAAAAATAAGAAATAATACATGACGAGAGGTCAGTCACCGTCTCCGTAAACAAAATGTCGTTTTCTCCTCTATATTCAATGACATGACTATTTAGTCGCAATGTAAAGAAACTACTGTGCTGAGCTACATTTAAAATTGCGACGTCTGTCTTAATTAACGATTCATGACTTACCGTTATAATCCTCTCTTAGGGGGATTGTGCTCGTTCAAGATGCTCGAACAGTCGTGAACAGGATTTTAATGACACACAGATATTTACGTCGATTGTATTTTATTTATTCATTTACTTTTTTTGTGAATCACGCAAAGGTTTGTTTGTTCAGGCCCTGGTTCCAAATGTTTGGTTATATCCTGCCTCAGAGGAATAATTTAGCGTCGAAATAGGTGAAAATTTTCTGGTGGTGTATCAGTCAACCCGCCGTAAGAACAACAAAGATCTATCATATTTAGACGCACATTTACTCGGTAATTTATTGTCAGACGTACTAAATAAGTGGTTGGCTTCGTTGGTATCATCGGAAAATACTATAGCGAAGCACAAAAATAGCGTTTATAACTCTGTCTGAATCATTCACTTCTTTCACACAATTTTTTAACGAAAAGGCCTGTCATCGAAATATTGGGTCCAGAAATGAATCGTCAAATCGTTCGGAAACGCGAAGTAGAGAAAACATCATAAACCACCTTAATCACTGTATTACTAGCCATTAGTCAATTTTTCTCTAAACGAGAGCAAATCACCGGTTTATTTATAGTTAAATCCTTATTTGTGGCAAAAGGCTCAAACGGGACGTTGTCTACCTGCAGTCTTCATGTTTGCCCTGACGTCTAAAACTGCTGAGATGCCAGATTAGTCGTGAAGCCAGGCAACATGAAAGGAAGCTACCTGTTACGATTATTTATGCATAACAGACTGGAGTGTTTTTGCAATTATCTACTGCAACCAGTTTTAGTGAATCACGGTTAAGATGCACTAACTAGGTGTAGCATCAGTTCCCATTGCAGAACACAGAATCTGGATTCAGCAAGTGAAACTTTGATGTGAGTCCTGTTTCAGTTAATAGCCACACATGACACGGAGAACAATATCGTGAGAGAAAGCAGAGCGGAGAAAAGAAAATGGAATACTTGATGAGCAAACGGGAAGAAAGAATTAAGTGGTACTGAAAAAGTTATCGAAGATGGATTGCCTTCTGCGGAAAGACTACAGTCTTGCCTCTGAGGAAATGGAAAAAAAGGGAGTGTGGAACAGAAGTTAAGCTATTTATACTTGTTAGTGAACTCTCGAGGTACAAGCACACATAGAAAATGTAGCGCGAGAAGAGGAGGCATGACTTGAGTATTTGACCTACGAATGATTCTGGATTGCTCAGTTATCAGTTTGTTTAGCAGTTATTGTCTTCTACACATTCTAGAAACAGCACTGTTCTGACCACAAATTGCCTCATGGACTTCTTTCAATAAACGAAATGTTGTTCAATAGTGTTTCTTTTCATTCTGCGGATCTTCCGTTCAACAGTCTGTGAATGTTAGTGTACTTTCTGGCAATAAAGGGCATACAAAATTAGCAATATGCATCTCACTAACTGTTCAGACTGGGCGAGGTACCACTATAGTAACCTATTTCTAAATATTATTCATAGATCCAGTAAATACACATAGAGTTGTGTACACGAATTACAAAAAAATGAGAAAGGTGTTATAGAAATCTCGTTACTAATTCCTAGGACATGTAGAAAGGGCCGGGTACGTAATGATGTGTACGTAAACCCATGTCCAAATATGCACCTAGTGTGATAGCTGAACACGTGCAGAAAACAGCGTATACTGCTCTGCAATGCATGCTGTTTGCAACAGCAACAGGAATTCACAGTGACCCTGGTCACTCACAGACTTTATGCGACGTTAAAGCCTGTTACGGAACAGGAGGCTGATCATCAATGGAAGAAGAGGCGCCGAATGTGTAACGTGACCCTCGAGTAGTTCACGTTTGGTGTGTACACTAGCATTCGGCGTTGTTAACATATGGTTTAGTTGCAAATGAAGTGTCTACCACGCTCACGGCAAATTACTATCGATCCTTCACTCTGCAGACATGGCAGAGTGGAACGTGTTGTTTCAAGTGTTTGTTCCTGTAACATGGATACAATTCGTCTGCAGACAAAAGGTTCCTCTTCACTTCATTGTATACAACATTGTTGTTTGTTCTCGCCAGCACTCTACGACGGACATAGAAGAGTCAATCATCTGCTAATAGCAGCATCTGAAGCCCGTGAGATTTAATCTATTGGAAAGGCATGTTTATGAAGCGCCATTCGTTAGGAAAGCAGAGTATGTTCCGCTTCCCCTTAATTGGTATTGGACGGAAAAGGAAGAAGAGGACTTTTTTCCGCTGTTTCTGACAAGACATCAGCATCCGTTCGACAGATCGCAAGGGTGACATGAATGGAGCTCTGCGAATACCTCTTCAGCGCCACAGAATAACAGACTGTAGCAGGGTAGTTCGGGACTTAATACTTCTCAACTGTCTGAAACTGAATAGTGATGCCATTCACCAGACATTTTATCATAAAATATCGCTGATACTGCTACTTATACTCCTTAATAGCAGGAACCATCAGGCGCTTCATTCACTTGGTTCGTTACGAATCATCCAGTATTTCGTGACAAGAGATAAAGAACTACAAAATTTTAGATAAGAAGCGGGCGTTGCGCAATGACTCTAGTAAAAGCTAGTACTAAATCGTGTTGTTCCTGCTACTTCATTGTTCACTACAAAACGATTTGACACAGTTAACGATGAAGAGCTTGATAAGCTTGAAATTGGCATCATTGGTTTGCTAAACGGCGTCATGCGTCCGAAAACTTTGTGATTTATGGAGGAGCTTGTCAACGAACGTCAGCTATGGAGTTGTTGCACAAAGCACACAGAAACGACTGTACTGTAGTGTTTCACACGCAACAGTCGGCACCCGGTAGCTGGGCTGTCAGTGCGACAGAATGTCAATCCTAAGAGCCCGGGTTCAATTCCCGGCTGGGTCGGAGATTTTCTCCGCTCAGGGACAGGATGTTATGATGTCCCAATCATCATCATTTCATCCCCATCGACGCGCAAGTCGCAGAAGTGGTGTCAAATCGAAAGACTTGCACCTGGCGATCTACCCGACGGGAGGCCCTAGTCACATGACATTCGCATTCAAATTCACTCGCAATAGACCTAAAGTTGGTCCTAAAATATATTCGAAAATGTGAATTATGAGAAACGTTTGTTTAGATGTAGGTAACAATTAGCTTCAGCCCATCACTTTCACCTGACCTTCGGCCAAACTGTTACATATTCGAACGGTCTTATACAATGTCTGTAACCGAGGGAAACAGACGTAGTGCATATTGATTTCCGTAATTTCTGATAGTACGATTAGGGTATGACCCGCCATCCAGAATTCTCTGCGGTGTCATACATAGAGTCCCATTATTATCTCGCTAACCACACGGAATTGTAGGACACGAAACAAGTGAAAAGAGCAGCTCGGGATTACACAGACTTCTTACATGTATGAAATAGAGGATTCTTTGCATTTGCTCCTGAAATATTTGATACAACATATATGCATTCTCTCTCTAGTTCTTCATTCTTTTCACTAGTTACGTACCATCAAATGCTAAGTGACTCTTTGCCATATATTAACTGAATTTCATAGAGTAGAACTTAACTGTGATGCCGAGATCAAAGTAAAAACTGGAACAAAATTTGTCCTTTTAATGCCAAGAATTAACACAGTTAACGGTGATAAGCTTTAGGGAGTAACGTCACTGGTTTGCTTAATCTTTTCGTGCGTCCGAATACTTCGTTCATTCTACGCAGGAGCTCCAATCCAGTCAATAAATATTCAGTAACGCAGTTGTTCTACCAGGGACATAGGAGCAGAAGCGTTGAACTGTTTCACACCACTCAGCCGAAAGTTGGTAGTGAAATATATACGAGGTTGAAAATGAAGCTATACATTTATTGCGCTTTAAGTAAGATTTATCGCCAGTCAGCTCAGCTAGCCCGAAATCAGTTTCATGGCGCTCCGCAGAATGAACAAATTTTTCATTCGATCTCTCACTGCTTGTCGCAAAGTCAGAGTAACGATTTTCAATCAGCTGGTGATAATTCTTAAATAAATATCATTCTAATTTTTAAGTGGTTCTCCTGTAAGCGCATGGAAATGTCACAGGTGCGCAAATGAGCTGTCAATTTTGGATAATGCGTAATTGCTGTCGAATGAGAAACTTCTTGGCAGATTTAAGGTGAGCGCTCAATTGGAAATAGAGCTCAAACCCACTAGGTGACCAGTTTCTGTGATGTTCCTGAATAGGCGTGGAATTGCTTTAAGAATGTAGTTCTCAATGATACTCTGAGGGCTACGAACGTTGATTCAGTCGGTAAAATCTTCAGCCACGAATGGCACAGCTCCGCGTTCGAATCCCACATCCGAATAAAATTCCATCGTTATAGGAAGTTAAATTACAGAGTATGCTTTGTTGCAGGGTTTTGAGAGCGTAAGAGATTACCGTCTAGAAACAATCCCTGCTTCTCACAGCAAACAGAAATGGCATTTTTTGCTTTTTTTAGTTTTTAAACAAATTATAGTGCGTATGATTATTTCCCTAGTTAAAATTGAGTCGTACCACCAGATACGGCACTCCTACATTAAACAGCTGTGTGTTTCAGTACTTCTGGATATCTTTAATAGCTTCTTGGTGATATTTCCTTTCTGGATACTTAATCGCGTTTTTAGGCATAATTAAATTTCGAGATTCCAGAGAAATAATGAGATAAAGATGTGATTGATTATTCGACATTCAAGGTCCCGAAAAGGAACTTTTCGAATACTTTGTTGATGTAAGTAGAGATAACAACTGAGCTCTTTTATTTTGATCAGCACGGATAATGGCTTCCACGTCATGACGTCATCAACCCGCATGCATACGCCTACCTTTTCGATGTGGATGGGCTCTCGGACTGGTGTTGCTTACTTTCTTTAACATCAATTCTCAGGACAGTTTTCTGATATGAGACCCCCACGTTCCTTTTCAATTGTTATTAAATGTAATAATTTAATTGGCCTCTCCATATATATTTACGTACCAATGATTAAACACGAGAAAAACTTTATTTTGGGAGGGTCGCATTTATCAGTGATGTAGGGTTAACACATGTTACACTATCATAGTTTTTGTGTTGTTGTTGCATCCCTTGAGCCGGATGCAAATACTCAACTCATCTATTACAAAAATACGTAATATGTGATAACGCTGGCAAAATATTACAACGTTGTAGACTCTTGTGTTCAAGGAAGCCGTACAGTGGTAAGTGTAAAATCTGATTCAAACTGTTCCGTTGACTATTTATATATAAACCTCTTGTATCATTCCACCGTGTATGAATACAGTGGGGAGGTCGCATTCTTATAATCAAAGATTTCCTTGTTCCGCATTTATGTTAACTCAGGCACGGTGTTGACACTGAAAACCTTACTCGGAAAGCTGGAACCGCAAATAAACAGTCAACAGCAACATAGTTACAATATTCCTGTCGTTCTCAGTCATCGATTCACAGGCCTTTGGCTGGCTGTGGGGGATGTACTTCCCACTAAGGGTACTTCTTTACAGCGTTTAAGGGAACATGTGTTACCACTTGTGTACGCTCGTGGCATCTAGTGGCAATTCGCTACACCACCTCTAGTTTCTGTTTGTTGTGAAATCTAGCCTTGGGGACTGTGGGAAGTGTATATTTCACCAAATAACGGTGTTTTAATGGTCATTGGGAAGTATGGCTACCACCAATGTAGTTCACGGAAGAAGATTGGATAGTAAACTTACCACAAAATTAATCTGTTATTTGTTGTCCACGGGAAGCATAGTTACCATCAACTTATGGGTATCCCAAAGCTTTTGAAAATACGTTTTACCACCTCTGTTTATGTCTGACATCTTGTCGTAGTAAATTGCACCAGATGTATGAAAACTGCTACAACAATCAGTTTCTGTTTGTCGTGGTACCAGTACTGTTGTCGGAACACACTTCTATCGCTTCTGCACTCATACTTTATTGTGACCTGATTTAGCCCATACGTTCATTGCGTGACAAAGTTTCAAGTATTGTTTTCACACTGTGCTAATTAAACTTTAGCATCATTAACAAATATTTTTAAAAAAGTAAAGGAAAACACTCTTCATTGTTTTTTTCTACGTGTAATGGCAACATGTAACAGCAAACAAGACGGAAGTGGGAAATCCATTTACCACCAGTTTTAATACCTCAAAAAGGTGTCGTGGTGACATATGTACCACAATAGCTTTTTGGCCCTAATACAATTATGAACAAATTAACACAGTTGATCAAATTTCTAATAGGGTAGCAAAAAGTTATCTTCCGCTGAGCTGCTACAAAAATCCACCTGCGAGAAGATAAACAGCAGTGATTGTGCACGTTCTTGGCACTAAAGACGGAGGGCCAAATGTCTGTCGAGAATATGAATGCAAACGGATGATCTTTGACTTACAAATCGAAGCTCCTTCTCGAAAGAATCAAAGATATGTCGTATTTTCCAGGTACCAACAAGTGTAAGGTGACCCAGTATCTGCACGGCAGGAATGGCTAGTTCTTTTTACCCTTTTTAATAAAAATAAACGGAAAGTTAACCAAAATGTATCTCACAAGCACTTTGTCGATTGAGATTTCATGCGTCCTGACTACTTATCTCTTAGGAAAACGTTTGTTTATGATATTTATAGTTATTCGACAAGTAAGGGTACGTGGGATGATTAACGTAATAGATCAGATGCTAATGGGACACATTTTTAACTTGGATTCTGGACGTAGCTGTTTCTTGCTCCTTTAAGGAGTCATCCGTTCTGTTGGTTACAATAAGGGATCATAAGTGTTTAATAAGTTATCATTGGTTTCCTTAAAGGCGCGATCTATTTTTACTACAGTATCGTGTTTAACAGCAATCTGAAACTGTGGAACGCAAATAAATGGCAAGGAATACTACACTTGATTAAATAGGAACACACATTTTCCATGCTATGTGTACGAGAAAAGTATAACTTCCTGAAATAATTATATGCATTATTATTACGAGTATGTAGATATGTTTTATAAGATACTATTGGAATAGATGGGGAAAGAAAATATGCAAATACTTGGTTAATGGGCCATCTGGTAAATGAATAATTCGGAAAATTCATCAAATATTGTTATTACCAAACGGTTTCCTGTACTATACGTAATACTACAATTCCAAGTATCTCTAGAGGTTTATCTACAGCCTCGGCAACATTGCTGCCTTTAGCTTTGTGCTCCCTGCTACTCTGGGCTATAGATGTCTATTACTCAGATAACTAATATCTGAACTACAATCATAAGGCGTAACAACCGAGTTTTCGGGTAATGTAATAGTACATTTACATCAGAGACGACTTGCTTTCTTTTATGTCATTATTTCTATCCATTTCTCCGTGTGATTGATATTCCTAGAGGTGATGATGCAGACCGATATAGTGAGCAATTTCTGTTACTGTATTCAGGGCTAGGAAATGGCGAGGGGGGGGGGGGAGGGGGGGATGGAATGCTTTAACTTTTTTTTATCAGAAACATCATGGCGCCTGTGCTCTGGTGTTCTCGTTGAGTGTTACACATTTTAACGCTGGTAATCGAAACACTAAGTTACGCAATTCGGGCCTTTATAAATAATTTACATATGTTCGGTCTCTGAAGAATGTCGCATGTTATTATGCAGTATCCCACTACATGTGCCTTACACCGTTAAGATGAATTGTTGATGATGCAGAGACTTATGGGTAAGATTTAAAGGTCAGAATCACCTTCACGCTGCTGATAAATGTTGTGATAATTCAAGACTGCATCTCCTTGAGTGAAAATCACTTTGTGAATTCTTCGCTGACGTTGAAATGTGTGGTAGAGACGTAAGTGCATGAAGCAGTAATTCAGTAAGTAATTGGATCTTATTTTGTTGCCACATTTTTCCTGTCTGATAAAATAAGAAACATGTACATCAGACAAAAATTTATGTGAAGCAAACATTTTATTTAATATTCACTTAAATTATTCAGTAAGTTAATCTGTTCATTAGCTCTAAGAACTTCACGACGAGCATTAATGCTTCTGTTACAGATGTCACAGTGAATTAGCGAAAATAGACTATATCAATTGTCAAAAAGCAAAAATAGGTAATAATAAAACAAAAAATTAAATGAAAAATTTCTATTACATAGGTAACAGATACACACATAAACACAAGGCCATTGGTCTTTTCAACATAAATTTTTTTCTTTATCAGCAGAGCGCTTTTTCTGTTTCTTTGTTTGATTCGTGGGCCTAGCATTTGAGACCGGTTTTCGTTTTGGTAAAAATGCTTTGGTTAATTCTTTTCTTTTGACTTCCTTAACCAATTAATTCTCGTAAGGAGATGAAGTTAAACAATTGTTTTTATACATCGGCTACAGAGTATTCGTTTGCTTTGTTCATCCACTTTTGGAAAAGCTAGAATTATTTCAGGGCTGAAAGCTTGAAAGTTGGAAGAAGCGCCAACTTTTCCGCCAGTTCATGACTTTCTAGTTTCCTGTTTGACATAATTCCTTCATTCCTATAAATATGGTTCTACCGAAGTAGGTCTACTTGTTCCTGGATCTTTTGGCACCTGTTCTTCAGTAGGTCCCATGGTGTCTTCTGCTTTGGGAGTTTGCTGAATGTCATTAGTTGAAGATGGGAGGAAATCATTTTCTTCAAACACATCTATATCTACAGGGCATATTACTGCTTTTGTAAATCCATTCACTGCTGTGTCCATGGTGGCTCAGTAAAAGACTGTTTATCCTAATAAATTCGGTATCTGATGCGGCGGAACAACTTTGCTAGCACTGGTACGAAGTCGTGTTCCTACGTGATCTTCGTAAAACTTGCTCAGAGATTCATAGACACCACCTCCAAGGGTCGATGGCAGTGGGAGCAACGCGATGGCCATTAAACCTGAACAACAACATTTTCACAAGCTAAATCGATCAATTGTAACTACTTGGTGCGCGTTTTGTGGCCATTTAATATGAGTGTAATATGGAAGTATATACTATTTGGGGACTGATGACCTCAGATGTTAAGTCCCATAGTGCTCAGAACCATTTACTCTGTTTGAATTGAATATTTTAATTTCGTTTCTTGCGGTTAGGTGTTCGTGTCTGTTACACAACGGTATAATAGTGAACATAATATCTGAGGCCTGGTGCATCTGGTTATTTAAGGATACATGGTGATCAAGGGTTTTGAGAGGAGGATCCTTTCAGTTCTTGGAGACAGGCTGTTACAAAACTGTGTGGTTCATTTACAGTTGTAATGAGGCTGTGTTTAGCCCGTACCAGGATGGTTTCACTTTTGCCGCTAAGTTCTTACGTCACATTTACACCTTTTTTGTTCGATCATGTCTGATACTGGGACCTTTTATAGAATTTATAACGTGGTATATTAATTTGTTTTAATGATTTGGTCTGTACGGAACGAAAGTTGCCTCTATAGAGGTCCTTTGTATTACATTTGACGACAGCCAAGTATTTTGTGGCTGTGATTTAGGTTTATTCTGTGTTTATGTTTTCTACACTTATACATTTCGGGACTAGAGTAAATAAATGGTGATGTTGACGTACATGCTCTATTGGTACTTCGTAGAATATAACCTTAAGGTACCATAATTTTATGTGTTCGTTGTTTTATAGTAATTTAGTTTTCAAATATTGGCATTGTGTTACTGTCCTTTGGTAAAGAGGTCCTGAGAATGGCGGTAATGTGCCATTGAAAATAGTCATGTGAAAGAATAAAGACATTTTCAAGGTACAGCTATAGTGATACTTTTTCTCATATATATCATCAGATTAAGTGCCTCGTCCTTGCAGTAAGATGGAGAACCATAAATTTGTCTAATTGACTTTCCGATAGAGCGCAAGAAAACTTATCTACAGCAACTTGGTTACCACCCATTGCTCGTCCCAGTAACGTATCCTACGGTTTTCTTATTGTTAAGATTCGATTGCGTGTAAGAAAACCTTTTTCTAATCTCTTCCAGCACAATGACTGCTACATTAAGCGGATTTTCTATGTTATTTCTTTCAGCTAGCTGAAAAGAAAATTCTCAATGTTCTTTAATAGTTAGGCCAAAAAATAATTCTTCGATATTTGTAAGACAGTCGCTAAGTTCTGCATCTTGTTCTGATTGGTTCCAACACTCCAGTAATGGTTTAAAACATTCTTACGACATCATATCCAGCATTAGCACGTCTCTTGGCCACACGTCATTCAGTACTGTATGGCACGTTGGCCTGCCAAGCAGCCTTGAAAAAAGCTCATTTCTCCTTCTAAAACAGCTACAACTTTTTCCGTAGACTCCAGTGACCATTCTTGCCTCGTAGTTCTTAGTTGATACTTGCGAACCATCTGAAACAAAACCCGCCGACTCTAGTATGGCTGCAGATAACACCTAATAAACTACAGGATAAGTGGACAACATGTACTTTCAGTAACCAGTTATTTCAAAGGTGTTGGATAGACATAGGAACTTTGAAAATGTTGCATTATTTTACCGTATAATATATAGCAAAGGGTGGGAACTATAAAGAAATTTGCATTTAAAATAGCATACAATATTATGCGGTTGATATAGACCAGAGTAAAGCAAAACCACAATAAATTATGTAGTGTGTAGTGAAAACTGAATTAATGCAGGCCATTTAATTATTTTATTGCTACTGAGACGTAGTGTTCAGAGGTATATATACAACTTAAACAGCTGTAAACTAAGAGTACATGTTACAGCCACAAAAGTAGCAAAATGTAGCAAATCAAGGCACAATTGGTACCTACATTACACTTATCACAGTGTCCGACACGGAAATGAGGTCTTGCGTTGTCGAAACAATGGCCACTATCTACTGGCGAGGCTGACATATGTTCCCGTAGATATCAGCACTCTGTCTATAATATTATAGTCCTTCCTCATTCTGCACTGCCTGCCCATCTTGCTCTCCTACCCCTGTTGCGAGAAATACGATTTTAGTTCGGTTATTACCCACAATTATTCATAGCGTAAGCAAGTCATTACTGTTTATTTATCCCTGGGCAGAATGTCAGGTACTGAAGTGTGGATGCGTGGACACAAAACGAACACTTATTCAGTTTCAAAATTTTGTTGACAGGAAACAGCAACTTTATTTAAACTCCTTAAAGCGTTTATTAATGATTCTGTGAACAATTGCAGTTATTTATTAGGCAACTAGTTTCGAACTCTTACAGGCTTGTTTTCGAGCTTGGCCCACTGAGACTTCATTACAATTCCTGACGTTAATAATAAACATTGACTGGCAACACACACTCTATAAATGTTAGTAAGATGAATGACACAATCCACACATGCATGTTACCAAGTTACAATCACTTGGTAAGAGGCATGTATGGGTTATGGCTTTCATCTATTGACATTTATAGAGCGTGTGTTGCCACTAAATGTTTATTATTAAGATCAGGCACTGTCAATGCAGCGTCAGTGGGCCAGGCTGTAAAACTAATCTTTAAGGGTTCTAAACTAGTCGCAAAATAAATAACTGCAACTGTTGACAGAATCATTAACAAACGAAATAAAGAATCAAACGGATAATCTGTACTGGAAAGTCTATTCCACTTCGCGATGGATTTAAGACTGTGCAGAATGCATCAGGTACTAAATTATGTGTTAGCGGGAAGACTGTTAGATGCAGGGAAAACAACTCACCAATTAGGTTGGTGCATTTGATGGAAGCAACTATCACTATTTCTGTACCTATAACCCTAACACTGTATATGCGCAGCGATAAATCTTTATCTGTCTCCTTCTCCACAATAACTGTACGACAGTCGAATACACTAGCAATTAATCTGAATACTGGGGATGTTCTGCTATTGTACTGAATGGTTGGGTTTTATTACAAGAGTTCCAACCATCCGTTCCCGAATGAATAGTAAAATAATCGTAAAGTTTCTTTGTTGTGAGCGTGAAGCATCGTGCTAGAAGCTGAACATGAAGACCTCCTGACATTGTCTATGTTCCACTAAGAAAGTCATGTTGCAGCCCTAAACTATGCGATCTGACAGCGTTTTACTTGTTCAAATTTCTCTGACAAATTCAAAGCGTACTTCGCGTTAAGTCTGGGAGTAAGTAGCTCTCCCCACTACATGTCGCACTCAATAACGAAAACATAACAGCACAGAATTCAACTGAAAATAAGTATCACATAGTCACTCGCATCCTCTCAGTATGTAAAACGAAAGCGATGAACTGGAGAACACAAATATTTACATACATTCTGACAAGAGAAACATACTGTAGCTGCGCCTTTTAATAGTTAGCTTATGTTCTCTGAATGAAACCTATCGGTCTGAATTTCAATATTATCTGCATTTATCGTGGCCTGGCGCAGGTAAAATTCAGTCAGTCCAGAAAGAACGAAAAACAACTGCTACCGCAATACAAATCATTTGTAGCCTTAATCCTTCCGGAAACAGTGCTAGTTGTTTTCTTTTTTTGCCCATTCTTTTGTGTCCCCGTTCCATCGACCATGGATTTCAAGGCACTGATTTCCCCAGATAGTTATGCTGGATGGCGTCTCATAAAGTCTTTACGTGTAACAGAGTTAAACGAATATTTAGTAAAAGGATTTTCCTACACCTGTAACTCCTATTCCAGCTACTCAGCAAATATGTGCAGTGCATCATTCGAATTTTACATTATACATTATAAATTAATACCTTTGGGGGGGGGGGGGGGGGAGCGATACAAAAGCTAATGTCACCGGACACTCACAGTGTTACTTAAAACCATTTAGTAATGAAATGTGGATTAAAGTCTCTCCTGGTATCACCAACGTAGCTTCCGTCTCAGCATATCAAAGCGAGATGTCGTAAGTCCAACAGTATTTTTGTCACATTGTCAATATTATCGACGCTCTCCTAACTACTGCTGTTTTTTTTTTCCTTCATCTCATCCGCCAACCTTTCGCTATTATTTCTAGCTCTTCTCCAGACCAGCCAGATCCTCCATTTTTAACTCATTCTGAGCTACAGCAATATAATTCAGATAGAGGTCGGCACTCACATTCGACATAAACGTAATGCGAAAATCACTCATAACAGTGTTAATTAGACCGAAATTTCTAAAAATCTTACATTCATTACTACATCTATTATTATAATAAAAATAATAATAATTACAACGGTATGATATAGATTCATTGGTGTACTCGCCAAATGTGAGATGTTATCACGTATTCATTAATTAATTCTTTGAGTTGTGTCGCTTTTTTTGATTTTATAAAAACAATTTATTTGGCGTTATGACACCTCATGTAATACTTTTGGCACTTTTCCACTCAAAAATAATACAAATTTTTACTTACTCTAATATTATACGGCAGTCGAGCCTTCTTCAGGTAAATTGAAAAACAAGCTGAAATTGTCGTATTAGAAAAATAAAAAATACAAAATTGTAATTTATGAAAATTAATCCAATTTAAAAAGGAACATAAATTTGCTACTATTTAAGGAACACAATTTACGAAAATATAGAAACATAAATGGCTTTATATAATGGAGGAATATTTTCGCCAAGAAAAGGAATTCAATACGAAATTACTTTATAGCAGAAATTTCCATTCTTTTTTCTCGTACATTGCAACACACGAAATTTCATAACATTAACAACAGCTGCAACAGCATGTCTGAAGGACATTGTAATGCTAGATACAGACACTCCATGAACACAGACATTATAATTATCTGTCACGTTAAAACATACAATCCACTTACCTTCTGTATGAAAAGTGTCACAATTCAGAACGTGCAGCTCATCTTGAATGACTCACACACACCTGGCACTAACAACGCTGAAGTGAACTGTTTTTGCCGTAGCAGATCATGATGTAGCTTACGAGGACACTGATACAATTTTTCTGAAGTGAGTGAGTTGTGAGATAGAGTTGTGACGTTTCCCATGTACGCTAAAGGGCTTCACACTCTATTTTCCTTGACAAAAACTAAAAATTGGCGTTTTTTTGCTTATGCCACATTTCTTGCCATGGCGCGATGTTTTAATAAATAAATAAAGTAGTTGTATTAGTGCTCTAACGCTGTAACTATCGTCAAACTTGGAGATTGAATTCTGGTAAACTATATAAATTTATGTCGAAAGAACGAATCAACATTAATCCCACTTTAACTCTCATCTGTTTTGCTTACTTCAGTCGAGATAATGAAGGCGTCTTCCAGGGGCTCGATTGCAGCGTGGTTGCTACCTATAATAAATTTTGAGAAAGACGAAGTTACTGTTATCAAACTGATCTGTGAAGTTTATTGCTACCGAAATGGCTAATACATGAAAAAAATTACGAATACAACAGACATAACACATACCTCCCCTTGGGAGACAGTGGGGCAACTGATTCATAGCACCTCTCTGCCAGACCTCCTGCCGTAGGAAGTAAATTATAGTTTCCAGTATGAGATTTTCACACTGCAGCGGAGTGTGCGCTGATATTTCAAATTACAGTTTACTTTCCTGTCCTCATCACCTTAAAACGATAAGAGCAACATGGAGAAACGGTACGGTAGACGATTTTGGGTTTTGTAAGTCTTAGTCAGCAATACGGGTAGAAGCAGTGTTGGCAAAATTTTAAATGCCACTGCACAGTTCTTGATTAACTAATGGTCGAAAACTAAAGACTCCTGTGGATAGGCCCACGGATTCTGGCATTGCCGACTCACCGCTGCTACATCTTCTCGGACATGGTGTCAACACATCCCTTCATACGCCATTAACATCGACTTCCTAAATAGGAACCACTGCTTACTGTTCTGGAAGTTTCCCAGTTGTCTTTCCGAGTGTGACGAGTCCCCATCCGACGTAACGTCCGATTCCTACTTTCGAGGAAAAAGCGATAGACCTGCGTGTATTCGTTAGGCTTGCTACCCGACCCTTTAAGAGGCTAAAATATATTCTAAATATGCATATGGTCAACGTAAAGTGAACACTCCGAATGTTTCGTTAACTGTTCTACGTACTGAAGCACGTTTACTGTGTATGACAGAACATTATGGGGCTTGTAGTTTGTTGGACTGGCAACGCATTTATCACATTTGTATCACAGTATTAAGGCGACAATTTTTTTAAATGAACGGATATCATTTTTAATGACATTAGAAAACTCATTGATGTATTGTTGTTGGAACTATCTGCTTTTCATCGACATTGGACAGTAGAAGTATTGTTCACGCGTAGATGTGACACAAAATGTGTGTGAGTTCTTGAGGAACCAAACTGCAGAGGTCATCGTACCTAGACTTACACACTACGTAAACTAACTTAAACTAAACTGTGCTCAGAACAACACACACACCCATGCCCGAGGGAGGACTCGAACCTCCGGCGGGAGGGGCGACGCAAACCGTGACACGGCGCCTCAAACAGCGCGGCCACTCAGCGCGGCAAATGTGATGCATCCAGCCGATAAATAGCGATGAGTACATGAAAATCAACATGGGCGGAAACTGTGCCATTATAATAATAGCTGCATACTTTTAGTCAATATATGAATGACACTGAAAATTCGACCTACGAATAGTGATTTGTGAGCCGGATGTACCATGCCTATAGTCAATAAGCTCCATAAAAAGAAACCACATAATTGTTTCAGTGTCTCAGTAGATGAACCAATAGAGAAAATAAGTAACATAATCAGGATACACAAAAACATCTATTTAACTATGGACAAAGAAACAAAAATATGTACCCATTTTGGATGAAACAATAAAGAGAGGCAGCAGAAAGCACAAAATTGACATTTACAGGGAGCCAATGACAACCGACATGATTATACGTGCCACATCAAAGCACTTACAAAACTTCACAGTATCATATCCCCAATAGTTCAGACATCAATCAGATTCACACTAGAAGAAAAAACTGCGAGAAAGAATTGGAAATAATACACCCCACAGCCAAAAAAATGGCTATAGTATCAATACAACATAACGTACCAACTACAAAATAGAAATACAACTAAAGGAAAATAAAGATAAGCAGAGAACACAAACTCCAAAAAACTCCACAACGAACATAGACACCACAGTAAACACAAAGAGACACAGCAGGAACACTCATAACATAACTAACAAAAATAAATGGTACACTTATGCATACAAATACAAATAATAGCACAGAACAGTAAATATACTGAAGAACCAAGGATCACACATAACATACAAAACAAGAAATACACTCCAGACACATTTACGAATACTAATGAAAAATCCAACAAATTACCAAGGAGCTGGTGAGGACATACAGAAATTTCCAAAGTAAATACAGAAAAACTCATCGGAAGCTGGAAGTATGAAAACAGCCATTCTACATTTGCTGAACAGTTATCAAAACAAAAGCATCATCCACCTAACGAGGAACAGGGCATGAAATTTATTTTGATTAATAATTTATTATAAGGAAAGACTGTTAACATTATAGGAAAGCTTTCGCACACAGAGAGCCCTTCCAATGAACGAGAAAATAATAAATGCCCAAGTCAATATAAGTAACAATTCACTCATCACATAGGTCATTAGAAGAGCAAAAAGTAGAAATGTTGAATATAATTCGACTAAATAATAACTCAATTTTGGCCCTTCCCCACAGACACTAAACAATTGGAATAAAAACAATAAAAACTATCATTTGCCATTCCCTTCACTCAGATTCCCACAACAGGCCCTACCGCACGCAACAATACACGCAAACACATAGCAAAAAGTTGCATATCAAACTACATACGGAAACTATAACACAAACAAAAGACGAGCGGAAAACACACAACGACATCTGGCGTTACTATATATACTAAATAAATACAACAAACACACAGTGAAAATGACGAGATCAGTTGAAATGTGTTCGGAAGACCACAAAAATCTGTCATACTAGTTCACGCAGGACACGTGTGGAATAATAAGATCACAAAATCGTAATTAGAACAAACGATAGTTCAATCTTACGAAACTTGCTTTCCTGAATCTTGTTTCTTACGTAACAATAAGATAATGACAACAGAGAAGATTATTTTGTATAGTAACATTATACACGCAACTATTAATTTAGTTGCACTAACCGACCACTTCTCAAAGAAAATAGAATCATCTAAGGAACAATGGAAAACACAAAAAGATGAAGACAGTAAAAATACCTTATCCTGATGTATACAAATTCTTGAAAATAACTTCATATCAATATCTAACACCGTTTATGACATATTTTCTTTGAGATGTGGTCGGTTAGTGCAACTAAACTAATAGTTGCGTGTATATATGCACAGATTTTATGATTTCGAGCTATAGACAAATGTCTGCAACGATGTTTAACTTAACTTCTGTTTCTTATGACGTGACCTATTCTTGATTAGTACCTGTAATCTTCGGTGTAAAAGCATCTTTTGGAAGGTCTTATGTCGATATCGGTTCAGTAGAAGAAACATTTGGACTCGAAGTATGATAGTTTATATCGTTGGTAGACTAGGCAGTACCTTGTGTTTTTTGATTCCAGGCGCTTCAAGAACGAGCCGAACAGCCGCTGAAGGTTAATGTTAATTCGATGTGGTGCCTCTCCTGTGATCACATGTACGTCGAGCCCCTTGGCGTGTGAAACTGTGAGCGTCGCTTTAGTTTAGCGCCCTTGTGCTTGGAATTTGCATTTCAGCCGTATGCGATGAATTTCAAACAGCCGTGCCTCCACAGATACCGCAAAATTGGCATACGTTGATTACATTGGCTTTCCAAGTCCTCGCTTTTCCATCTGAATGAGTTCGTCGAAATGTCAAAGCTTTAACTACAATACAACGAGAAACCAGTTAATCTAATATTTATGTTGTGAAACATATTACCTGCATGTAAAACACCATTCTCTCACTGTAACAGTTTCTTCGAGTCCGTCTAGCGTTACTAAATGTAGCACTACACTGTAAGGAATCTTATAGGTCGTAAACGTTTACGACGTCACAGATTGCTCATCGTATCACCGTAACGTGAAGTAAGTAATGAAAATAAAAATTCCTTTCAATTTATTAAGTAAGTGTCTTCTTAATTACCCGATTACAAAGAAATTCTAAAATTGCGAGGATATATAATATTTCTAAAAGCACGTTTATCCTGTATTTTGTTTACCATAAACTTTCTGATTTTTAAATTTCTTTGCAGTCTTCTTGCAAATGTAAATACTTTCTAAACGTTATCAATGACATAATTCCTCTAACACTTTCTTTTTCCCAAAAATATTAGCTATGTTTACCACATTCAAGAAATGATGGAAATCTCGGGATCAGTAACATTCTTCGTACTGTAATCTAAGGCGCTTGCAAGGTCACGAACTTCTTACTGACTGCGTAGGTCTTACCTTGTTGCTCTCGGTGGCCTCAATTTCCGTTTTACCCCTAGCTGGTAAGTATTAAGTACAGAATTTAGGAACATACGCCAGCCCCTTAGGGTTTGTGAAGACCACATTAGACTAATTCCTGACACATGGAAGTACTTGCCTCAGATTGCTCTAAGCACTATGAGACTTAACATCTGAGGTCATCAGTCCCGTAGACTTAGTACTTAGACCTAACTAACCTAAGGACACCACACACATCCATGGCCGAGGCAGGATTCGAACCTGCGACCGTAGCAGGCGTGCGGTTTCGGACTGAAGCGCTTAGAACCGTTCGGTCGCAGCGGCCGACCATTGATGTTAATCAGTTAGGACATAGAGCGCACAAATTTAAGTAGCCCACCGCATACAATTAGTGCCGGTTGTTCTCATAGTGCGAATGATAGCGCACGACAACGCTCAGCCTTTGGCATGGGTTCGATCCTTAGTACCGTCTCATATGCAGTTTTTGTGTTGCTTTCTTGCTCGATTTTAGGAAACCAAACGAAGAACTCCGTCGCTTCAATTTGCGCGCGCAACGGACTGATTGCTTAATTTCGATACTAAATAACTCGGAAACGGCGCCACGTACCGAATGTATTTCTTAACACCCTCGGCACAACCTACTCTGCAGCACCCTTATACGCTTTTCACTCTGTTGCTGACCACCCTTGCATATGTTTTTACCTTTTTAAGCATGCAAGTGCGGTGCATCATCTGTAAATAGCTTTTTTCCCTATAAGTATGTTGATGTTTGTGATGGCGTTTGCTATGTATTTATAATTTTATTTATTCATTTAAGCCGATCAGACTAGGACCGCCAGGCGCTGTCTTACATTGGCCCAATCATTTACACATACTGTATATTGTACATTGCAGTTACTTAAGGAATTATGATTTTAGTATTGTATATGGCAATGAAATTATAGTAATAGAAACCAAAATAATTTGGAACAAGATCTAAATTTATATAATGTCACTTAGAGTAACAATAGCCAAAGCAATATAGCTAGCGATATTCCCGCCACTGATTATGCTGAGAGTGACATTAGAAGCTGCAAGATGTATTTATAGGTTGATAAAGATGAGATATGGTGACATGATGTGTTCTGAGGAAGAGAAATTCAGATACACCTCACTAGTAGAGAGCTTTATTATTGTTTCATATTTCTTTTACTGGTTACTTTCGTATAGTTTGTTATTCATTTCAACAACGCCACTTATTTGGTCTGCCGACACCACTTGACCACCAGGCCCGACGGCATAAAGCCTGAACTCATCGAATAGACCGATGGAAGGGGTCGGGGAAGACCGTAAGAAGTTGCCTCACCGGTTCAATCACATTGACAGGGTGTGTAGGACACTGCTAGCACTTCAACGTATGTAAACAGGAAGACACAACGCTCACCCGTTTTCGAGAAAATCGAATTTCAAAATTTTAGACCGTGCTTATATACGCCAATCATTCAAGAGTTCCTCAGCCGAGCGACTAAGCGCATAGTTCCAGAAGCACCAGTTGGATCGAATCTCGCTGCAGGTACTTTTTTTCTTTTCATCCCACGTAATTCTGACAACAGAAATGCGTGGTACGCCATGTCATTGTGCGATGACCGAGAACAATTTATGAATGTAAACCAAGTTTGACGTGGAGTAGACTCATTCAAAAAAGCATGCACAGGCAAAAAATCGGTGTTCATTACCTGTGCTGTATTTCACCGCAGTTCTTGTTCTCCATTTCTGTATGATAACAATTATTCTGATATGTGCCATACTTGATATATTAGACTTTATAATTCTTAGAGATGTAGATAGAACAATATAAGTAATATGACTCTACTGATTTGATTGAAAGTTCTTGTGTATCCTTTTTTTATTCCCAATCTTCTTAAAAAAGACTCCTTTCTTTCAAGATAAAGATTATGAAAACCATAAAGTAATCATTAATTGTCACAGTCGTAATAAATCTGTTGTTAGAACTACATGGGAATGAGAACAAAGGAAGTACCATCAGCGAAACTGGATCCGGAGACCTCGCCAGTACTGACTCGACTGCCTACTTCTTGAATATTTGCGATCATGCGAGGTGTATAAGCAAGTCTAGGATTTTCTGACTCGATTTGCCCGGAACCGGTTGTGAGCTGTGTCTTCCGGCTTACGTATGGTTAAGTGCCTTACAAAACCAGTCAGTATAAATGAAATCGGTGAGGGTAAATTCGAATGGTCATCTTCTTAATGTCCGCATCCGAAGGGCGGATAACCATAGCAGTGCCTCACGCTCTCACTCTGTGAGACACTGCGGTGAGGCCTACCTCGCGGGAGAATAGTGGCAACCACCGGGAGTGGTACTAACTATTACGGAGTCAAACCAAACCACACAACTGTACATTAGCGACACAGCATACCAAGGTGGATATAACGGAAAAAAATCTAAAGAAAATTTATTTTTACGTGTTATATCACGAAAGCAGTGTTTGAAGGTATTAATCTTCTGCATATATTACCGTAGCCAACGGCTTGCTGCAGTAGTAACAACCGTTTTCTTCAGATCACTAAAATTAAGCGCTGTCGGGCTTTGCTAGCACTTGGATAGGTCACTGTCCGGGTCTGCCGAGTGCTGATATACATTACTGTAACACACAAATTAAGCACACGGTTTGCTAATGCTATGAATCACCACCTAGAGACCTGACAGCGCCCTCTATTCGGTTAGGAACACAGTTCAAAAGATTCTTCAAGATACGTCATATTCAGCTGAACCTACTGTTTGGTTTTTATACACCACAGACGCAGTAATCAGAAGGGCTAACGAATGCTACGTTTCACTCACTGTTACAGACAGTATAAGATATTTGAGACGCCCGCTAAACCCGCTGGGCAGAACAGGTAACGGGATTGTGGAAAGGGCCAAAGGTTGAGGTCAGTTTCTCCTTCTAATTGTCATTTATTGTAATTTAATAACCTTTACAACCAAAGCGGCACATAGCCGGACCTTTACCGAATGCAACTCTTTCACGGCTGAAGGCCTCCAAACAAGAAATCTTAATAATCAACAAGATAAATGTCCAATTAAGACAGCAATAAAACAATTTTTTAAAAACCAGTAAACATATGCTAAGTGCAATACCAATGGCTGAGGGCCACAATAAAATTACAAAATTTTAGAATATACTGCCATAGACTCTTAAAGGCAGAAGGCCAGAATGTTTAACAATAAGAAATCTTAAAAATCAGCAAGATTAAAATACAATTAAAGAGGCAAATCGAATGAAATAAAAAAAACGTATCATGGCTACGTGGAAAGCCTTAAGGCTAAGCAGACGGAACATACATATGCAAACTGCAATACCAATGGCTGAAGGCCACAATCAAGTTTCAAATTTTAAAATATATTACCATAATCTTTTAAAGGCAGAAGGCCACAATGTTCAAGCTTGAAAGATAAATTTAAAAATTAATTTTGCCAAATTTTTAAGAAAATAAAAACAAATAACCATAAACCTTAAAGTTAAAGTAGCTGACAACCCCCACCTACTCCCCATCGCAGCTGCACCTACCTCCACCAGCGAGCACGGCGCAGAGCCGGCGAGGCTTGAACTCTGAACCGGTAGGTATAAATACCGCAGCAGGCACTTCATACCATCAGCGCCACCCGAGGATGGTGGACCGGATGTCCGCCGACATATTGAGGATTCCCAACGATCGGATCTGGCAGTACTCCCGAGTACCATGACAGAAAGATTCAGGCCTTGTAACGGGTCAGTAGAGATGCACTAGGCTGCCTGAGTGTCAGACCAGGAACGTGTATGTGAAGCCTTGTGGACACAGCTGGTAGATGAGAGTGTCCACATCATAAAGGCGTGGAGCAAGGGTAACACTTACCCAGCGAGAATGGTAAAATAAACCTTGTGGTTCGTGTTCACTGTAACATGGATGAGTAGTTAGCAGTTACGTTAAGGAAAACACCTCCAGAACTTCGCAGAAACACATCAGCCATGATTCACATCCTCCACTCCCTCCTCCCTTCATCGATTCACTCTTCGCCTTGAGTAAATTGAGAAGAAAAATCGCAATTACTAGGACCACAGTACACGGCTCCTTTCAGCTGTCTTCCACTATCTCTGTAGACATATGATGCGGCTCGCCACGCCACGAATTTATGTCGTGGGCCAACCTCTTCATTGCAGAGTAGCTCTTTCAACCTACCTCCTCAAATATCTCCTGGGTGTATTCCAATCTCAGTCTACCACTACAGGGTTTGCCCTCTACAGCACCCTCTACTGCCACGGAAGACATCCTCTCCTGTATTAACAAATGACCTATCACCCGGTCCCTTCCCCTTGTCAGAATTTTCCACGTATTCCTTTCCTGTCTGATTCTGCGAAGAACCTACTCATTCCTTGCCATATCACTCCACATAATTTTCCACATTCGTCTGTAGCACCATGCTTCGATTCTCTTCTGCTCCGGTTTTCCCACAGTCCATGTTTCACTACCATACAATGCTGTGTTCCAGATGTACAGTCTCTGAAATTTCTTCAGCAAATTAGGGCCTACGTTTATTAATAGTAGACTACTCTTGGCCAGGAATGTCCTTTATTCTAGTGCTAGTCTCCTTTTCATGCCCTCCTTGCTCCGTCTATTATTGATTACTTTGCTGCCTAGACGTAAGAATTCCATAACTTCATCTGCTTTATGAGCACCTATCCTGATAGGTTTCTCGCTGTTCTCATTTCTGATACTTCTCATTACTTTCATCTTTCTTCGATTTAATGTCAATCCGTATTCTCTACTCATTAGATTGTTTACACCATTCAGCAGACCATGTAATTCTTCTTCACCTTCGCTCAGGATAGCAGTGTCATCAGCGAACCGAATCATTGATATCCTTGCGCCCTGAATTTTAATCCCACTCTGAACCTTTCTTTTATTTCCACCATTGCTTCTTCGATGTAAAGATTGAGCAGTAGAGGCCAAAGACTATATCCCTGTCATACACTCTTTTTTATTCGAGCTCTCCATTCTTGGTCGTCCACTCTGATTACGCCCTCTTGGCTATTGTACATGTTGTATGTAGCCCGTCTCTACTTGTAGATACCCTTACTTTTCTCAGAATCTCGAACATCTTGCACCATTTTAAATTGTCGAACAATTTTTCCAGATCGACAAATGCGATGAACGTGTCTTTATTTTTCTTTAGTCTTGTTTCCATTATCAACCACGACGTCGGAATCGCCTCTCTGGTGCCTTTACCTTTCCTACAGCCAAACTTATCGTCATGTAACACATCCTCCATTTTCTTTTCCATTTTTCTGTGTATTATTCTTGTCATCAACTTGGTTGCATGAACTGTTAAGCTGACTGTGCGATAATTCAATCTTTTTCTCATGGTAACCTCTCCCTCGACAGTCCCCTCCCGGAGATACGAATGGCGACTATTCCGCAATCTTTTCCAATGGAGAGATCATCAACACCCTTTGTTAATAACCGGCCCCATGTCCTGCGGATACACGTTATGTGTCTTTAACGCAGTGGTTTACATTGCCTTCTGCATCCTCATTCCGTTGGTCATTGCTGATTGTTTCGCCTTTAGGGGCAGGTTTCTCCGTAAATGCATTTTTTTAAAAAAAATTCGCAAGGGATGCGTGTGGTGCCACCGAGGAATATTCCTGAAATGGGGGAGGGGAGGATGGGGGCGCTTTGCCATTTTATTCAGACATGTGCCAATATCGCATCTGTTCGTGATCACGTCACACAAGGGCAGGAAACTGGAGGCCTGATACAGCATTAGCACGTTCAAATTTCGTCGAATGGTGTAGAACGGTTCCTAGTGGTTCTTAACTGTTTAAGACGATAAAAACTGCTGTCGTGCTGTGCTGGAAAGGGGTGCGATTACTTTCAGTGAGTATGCAGCCTCACAAAGTCCTTAGAGAAGGGTTGTCAGCAGTGTCAACAACTGTCAAGCACGCTGTCCTGTTGCTCATCGTTTTCGACTGCGAAATGTGCGGGAATGCCGGCCGGAGTGGCCGAGCGGTTAAAGGCGCTACAGTCTGGAACCGCACGACCGCTACGGTCGCAGGTTCGAATCCTGCCTCGGGCATGGATGTGTGTGATGTCCTTAGGTTAGTTAGGTTTAAGTAGTTCTAAGTTCTAGGGGACTTATGACCACAGCAGTTGAGTCCCATAGTGCTCAGAGCCATTTGAACCATTTGTGCGGGAATAAACGATCCGCGGAAAGTGGTGGTTTCATTCGTGCCTCTATGCCACTCACTGAGGCCCTTTTGTGTTGATTCTAAGCGGCGGTGTGTGAAATCTTTTCCTCGGCCACCGATTAGATAACGCAACGATTTCAATGCTGCGTGTCGCCGTTCAGACTTTCGTCGAAGAGGTGTCAGACAAAAGAGTAAAAGGTGGTTAGAAGGTGTGTGAGATCTTTACATCATGTGACACGACCATGGTGGTGATGTATGATGAAATTTGGTGCCAATGTGACATCATTAACCAACCTTACACGTCACACGTACTTCTGACTTTTTGCGACATCTTTCTGTTGGATCTGTCGTGTATCTCGGGGGTGACGTCGCAGGGCGAAGTACTAGTACTTTGGCATAATTACAGAGGAAGGCTGTAGGCACTTTTGAGCCACATTTCAAACTTCTGCATCCCAATGGAAGAGAATTATGGGGTTTCGAGAAAGTGATACTTTAATTCTGCTGCGCAGTATACCAATTTTTTTTTTTTTGTTTGGTTCGCTCACGGCGTATCACTGTTGGCTTCATTTAATGGTTCCATATTGTCTGTAAACAGAACGTACGTTTCTCTCTGACATCCACTGCTTTTCTCAATTGTTTTGCTAAGGGTATAGTTGTTATTAGTGCGTGATATTTCTCCATATTAATACGACAGCTCTCTTTGCAAGATTATTTTCAAATTTTTTGCTCTCCTCAAGGCAATAAAATTCGAAAATATGTCACATGCTGCGTTGAGGAAAGAGTGCTTATGTGATTTTCACACGTTTATATTTTACTTTTATACTGCAAATATTAGCATTATTTCGTATGTAGCTCTCACAATTCGACCATCGGCGTCCACATGTAGCCATAGCGACAGGAAAAGTAGTTGAAATGCAAATGGCAACGTGCAATGCATTTCGCCGTTGTCGACATCGTTAGATAGCTACGAAAGCGTGGCAAGGGCATTAGCCGAGCAAATAACGCCGTTTTCCAGTCACATTATTCTTTTAAAGGGCGATTATTGTGCTGATGTATGCCAGCTACATGGCATTCCGTACCGTTTACTGCTTCATCTCTGCAATGGACCAACCGTTTTACCGTTGTGTCATTACAACACGATGTGCAGATGAGAACGTCGAGAACACACAGTTTTATAACTACAGCTTTTTATGTCATTTCGATAGCTCGAAACACTCCGAAGTCTCTACAATTTCTTCCTTTCTACCTTGTCAGATGGTGTTCATGAATAAAAAGCAATAGTGAATGAATGTCGATTAGTATAGTATTGGGATGTCTCAGACCGAAAACATATGAAACAGAGTCTTCTGCGAACAATACAAACAATAGAAACGTAAGTGCGTAAGTCAACATGAAAACCACTCCATCAGTGGTCGAAACGTAGGAGATAGTTATTTTACAACGTGGAGTGGTTCAAATGGTTCAAATGGCTCTGAGCACTATGGGACTTAACATCTTGGGTCATCAGTCCCCTAGAACTTAGAACTACTCAAGCCTAACTAACCTAACGACATCACACACAGCCATGACCGAGGCAGGATTCGAACCTGCGACCGTAGCGGTCGCGCGGTTCCAGACTGTAGCGCCTAGAACCGCTCGGCCACTCAGGCCGGCACAACGTGGAGTGTCTCTATACACCAGTACTAGCAGTCATAACTTTGCAGTTACCCCTTCGAAAAAGTAAAGATTTTTTTTCTTTTGCTTTTTTAATCTACATCATTATTCCTCAAGCCATCTGACGGTGTGTGGTGGAGGATACCTCTGGTACCACGCGCGAACGGCGCGTTGGAAGAATGATTGTCAGTAAGCCTCTGTATTAACTCCAATTTATCATATTTTTTCATCGTAGCCATTTCACTAGATGCAAGTGGGAGGAAGAAATA
Source organism: Schistocerca americana (assembly GCF_021461395.2). Classification (NCBI taxonomy): domain Eukaryota; kingdom Metazoa; phylum Arthropoda; class Insecta; order Orthoptera; family Acrididae; genus Schistocerca; species Schistocerca americana. The sequence continues at coordinate 208,139,190 of NC_060125.1, read as the reverse complement.
GGTTAACTGACTCTTCCAGGAAAGTACTCTCTCGAAATTTCAATAATAAACATCTCCGCGATATACAACGCCTCTCTTGTAACGTCTGCCAATGAAGTTTGTGGAGCACCTCTTTCACGTTTTCCCGCCGACTAAACGATCCCGTTACGTAACGCTCCGATCTTCGTTGGATTTTCTTTATCTCTTCTATCAGTTGTATCACGTATCGGTTCCAGAATGATGAAAAACAATAAAAAATCGGACGAACAAGCATCTTGTAAGCCTTATGTTTCGTGGATAACTTACATATCCTTAAGATTCATCCTATGAATCTCAGTCTGTCGTCTGCTGTTCCTGCTACTTGTTTTATGTGGTCACTCCACTTAAGATCCCTCTGGATGATTGCTAATTAATTGAAACCCTTAGCTGACGGTGGGTGTTGTTAACATACCTCGATGGTGACAGCTGAAAATGTGTGCCCCGACCGGGATTCGAACCCGGGATTTCCTGCTTACATGGCAGACGCTCTGTCCATCTGAGCCACCGAGGACACAGATAAATAGCGCCACTGCAGGTATTTACCCCTTGCACGCTTCCCGTAAAACCCACATTCCCAACTGTGCACAATCTACATACGTAATGTTCCTAATAGATACTATCCCTCTGGAGAGCTACTCCTAGATATTTTACGGCAAATACTTTTTTAATTGCAGCCCACATGTCCTACGGGTATACGTTATGTGTCTTTAATGCATTATTTTCCATTGTCTGCTGCATCCTCATTCCGTTGACCATTGCTGATTGTTTCGCCTTTAGGGGCAGGTTCTCCGTAAACGCATTTTTTTTTTTTTTTTTAAATTCGTAATGGATGCGGGTGGTGCCACCGAGGAGTATTTGGCATCAGTAGAGTCATTGCATAGTAGTGGACTTCTCATCCTATATATGCGCAATATGTTACATTTATTTATGTTCAGTGTCAACTGTCACAAACTGTATCATTGAACAACCTTCTGCTGGTCATTTTCTAAATCGATACTGTCTTCCGGCGATGCTACTTTCTTACAGACAACTGCATCATAAGCGAACAGCTTAAAGAGGTTCTGGCGCTTTCTACTTGGTCATTTATATACATCGTAAGTATTAACAGTTTTATCGCACTTCCATGTGGTATTCCGAAAATAAGCCTTACGTCTGCAGATTTTATTCCGTTAAGAGAGACTTGCTGAGTTCTATCTGCAAGGAAGCCCTGAATACGATCAAAAGTCTTGTCCGATACTCGGCATACTCGTACTTTTTCGCTAAGTGGTAGTTCTGGACGGTGACCAATGCCATTCTGTAGTCAAGGAACACGTCATTAACATGAGCGTCTGCATCGCTATAGATCTCATGGAGGAACAGAGCGAGTTGAGTTTCACAAGTTCTCTGTTTGCTGAGTACCTGTTGCTTTCTGTAGAGAAGATTTTCGTTCTCCAAAACCGTCATAGTTCTTGAGCATGAAATTTGTTCCATTATTTTACAACAGATTGACGCAAACGATGTAGGTCAATAATTACGGCATTTGTCAATGACCAGCTTTGAGAACGGGAATGACGTGTGGTCAGTTCTAGGGGTTGGGTAACATTCGTTGCTGCAGCGAACAAAGATGAACTGCTGCTAGAAGATAACCAAGTTTTTTCGTGTAATCTTGGTGGAAGGTGATGGGTGTTTCATCTTGTCTTACTGCCTTTCCTCAACTAAGCGGTCCTCAGCTCGTGGTCTCGCTTTCCGAGCACGGGTTCGATTCCCGTGAGAGAGGGGGGGGGGGGGGGGGGGGGTTGGCAGTGATTTTCACCTGCCTCGGGATGACTGTGTTGTCCTCAACATTTCATCATCATTCATGAACGTGGCGAGATTGGACTGAGCGATGTTTGGGAATTTGTATGGACGCTGATAACCGCGCAGTTGAGCGCCCCACAAACCAAACATCATCATCAACTAAGCGATTATAGTTGGGTTTCTATTCCGCGATCAGTTACTTGAATGTCTTCCAGATGTTCGTGCGCTGATTGAAAGGAGGGACCCCATTAAGATTTTTCGCGGTAAGACTATTTCGGAAGGCTGAATTCAGTACTTCGGCCTTTTCCCTGTTATCTTCCGTTTCGGTCACTGAGTGACTAAATAGATTATTTCAACCCGCTTACTGATTTTATGTAAGACCGGAATCTCCTAGGTTCGACTGACAAAATTTTTTCTTTTGAAGTCATTGAACTGCTCTCCTATTGATCTTATTACTGTCATTTTCGATTCGTTCAACTATTGACTTATCTTAAATTTGTGTTGAAGCTCTCTTTACCTGTCAGTTTTCTAACAGGGAGGTGAGTCTTTCCCATCCCAGAAGACCTTGCATGGAACATACATGTCTAAGAGATACTGAAGAATGTTTCTGATTTTTTTTCCATTTGTGCTTCACATATTTGTTCTCAGCAATTTGAATCCTGTTACCCTTACTAAGCAAAAACGTTTTCTTACCTTTCCTATCACTGCCTGCAAGATCCGTGGTCACAGTTCCTATCACAGCCTTTTGGCCGGCAATACTTTAATCTACATTAACTGATTCGGTAAGTTCAGGTCAGTAAATGGCTAAGAACTCTAAGACGTTTCATGTTACAATGACATGTTCAAGAAAATTATTGACAGTATTTTGTAACTTCTTTCTAAAGTGCTCTACCACTACAGATCTGACCCAGGCGGCCTATAAAAGTAACAAATAACCATTTTTGACTTGCCTTTCATGCTTAACTTTACCCAGAATATTTCACATTCGGAATCCATGATGACTGCAACAAATACGCCACCACCACTGGCAAATAACCTGTCCTTGCGATAAATGTTCCAAACTTAACTTAGGAGATCGTTTCTATTCGCATCCAGTTTCAAGCAGTTTTCTGTCCCCAACGCTATCTGCTAATTATAGCTTTCAATAAGCGATACTAATTCTGGGACTTTTCCTTGGACGCCCCTTCAATTTACTAACAGACTAATCTTCTCTGCATCCGATCTGCGAGGACAAGCATTTCCAGAGAACGTTGTGGCTGATGTATCTTCGATTCTCTGATCCCGCTTTCTGCGTGCACTCAAACCTGACCTATTAAGTGAAACGCTACAATTCTGCACCCGATAGCGGAAGTCGAGATATTCGCATTCGATACCTTTGCCGAATCGTCTGAGCAAAGGACCTTTCCCTCTTCTTCAGACGAGAGGACCGCGATCGATTTGGGGTATAATGCTATGAATAGCCAGCTTAGCCTACATCCTGCATGTGATGCTAGTTGCTTTTACAATCGTCTGTCAGCCAAACGGAACTGAGGATGGTGTCAGAAGCAAAGCGGCAGGTGTCATTCGTGCCGAAATATGCCTCTGTTTGTAACCAGTTACTTCTAGAGCGCTCGGTAGCTGTCAACAGGACCCCTCCTCTACGTCTCCGACGAGCCTCACTCCCTCCATATTTATAACAAAACGGGCAATATTTATAACGGTGAATTACACATGTAACTCGATTTGTGTTTCAGTAAAACCTTCTCGGTTTACTACATGCGTCTTTTTGAATATAACAATCGAGCTTTCGAAGACAGTCTCGACCATCGTCAACAGGAGTTAAAATCATTAAATTTGTGTTTAAAGGGGTAAAAACAGATTATGTTTGCTAACATGTAAAACTGCTAGAAAAGCCAGAAGTATTTAACGATGGCGACTGAATTTGAAGTAACAGAAAAATCGTTAAATTGGAATGGAAAGCTGGAAAACTATATGAGAAACAATTAAATACCTGTTTTTCTATGTACCAAGAAAAAAAATTCTGGACGATTAAATTACAATTAAAAATTTTAACTGACATTAAGCTGTCAGTGACTCCTAAATAATCATTATTTTCGAACAAGAAACAAGATCCTTCAAACTGTGCTCATCCCAAGATCTTTGCCACAGCTGAAAGAAGCGATGAGTAGAAATAAAGTTGTAGGACAGACTGGAAATCGAGCGCCTAGATTTGTAATCTCGTAGCCCTTATTTACACAGCCTCTACGTCTTTCGTTGTGGCTAGACGTAGTTTCTAGATTATTAACACAAATTTGTTCACAGAGTTTTCTCGTAAGTTCTTAAAGCAGTAGTGGAATTATCCGTGTGCAGCGCATTTCTCGGTAAAGTGGTACCCGCCGGACGTCTTTGAAGTGCTATTCCTACAACGTGGCTGGCAGCTGGGGTCATTGCAGAGCATGTGTCGTTCACATCAGGCGGATTAACGTGTGGTACCCATGGAGTAGCTTACATGAGAAAACTTAAGCTTCTGAGTTTCTTGTTGTAAAAAAAATACTGTTTGTAATAGAAGTAAATCTACGCCAACGCCTCGAATTAGTTTCCTGTAAAGTTTTTCCTTCTCATTCAGAAAATTTAGGAACCACTTCTTACTATAAAATATTTCTCATTTGATTTTGAGGAAACTAATTGTCGTACAAATTGATTTTTCATTTCTTACCATGTCACACCACAGATTATTGATCATTTGGATATTGTTAAGATATTGGTCATAGTTATTGTGACATCCGAAAATTAAGTAATCCACTGCATAAAATTAGAGGGGTCTGCAGCAAAAATCTAGTCTGATTGGTTTGCATTTGGTCAAACGTAGGTCGTATATTGCTGTGTACGAAATATGGCTAACATATCGAAATTGTTTTTAAAGCAGAATGTCGTATTTCATCACAGTATTTATGGAATAGAAGTCTAAAGAAATTGCAATGAAATGAATCCCCTTAGCTGCATACAGGTGTTGATATAAGTCAACAGGGACAGTTGAAAATGTGTGCCCCGACCGGGACTCGAACCCGGGATCTCCTGTTTACATGCCACACTCTCTAGCTATCCTTTTTTGTATTGTTCGTTGCGTTTGGTCACAAGACTTCCGTTCAAGTTGATCGTTGATTCCTTTATTCAGTTTTTTATTACAGATGGCGAGCAGCCTTCTGATCCATCTGAGCCACCGAGTCACAGAGGATAGTACGCCTCCCGTGGGACCCATATTCGCAACGTATTGCCGCGCACTATATTCATAGTGCCCCTGCCCACTATACTCATTACTCGCTGCTTTTTGCCGATTCCCGTAAGATTCGGGCACTGTTGGTGCATCCGCACAGAAGAAGATGGATATCATCAGTGACCTTGCAGCTCGTTAGAATGAAATTGCAATGAAATGAATACCATTAGCTGGGTCCTCGGTGGCTCAGATGGATAGAGCATCTGGCATGTAAGCAGGAGATCCCAGGTTCGAGTCCCGGTGACCTTGCAGCTCGTTAGAATGAAATGAATACTCTTAGCTGGGTCCTCGGTGGCTCAGATGGATAGAGTATCTGACATGTAAGCAGGATAACCCGGGTTCGAGTCCCGATAGAGGCACACATTTTCAACTGTCCCTGTTGACATATCAGCGCCTGTATGCAGCTAAGGGTATTCATTTCATTGCAAGGTCACCGATGGTGTCTGTTCTTTCGGACGTGTCCTAAAGAAAAGATACCATCTTCATATATAGAAGTTAAAAGTATTTCATTTGAGGGCCCAGGTGTTGAGTGCGTCTCCTGAGCGCGTCACATACACACACACAGGTCTCAGCTTAGTGTTGTTCTTAGCTTCAGTCATGAGCAGTTAGTGGATGTGATAGATTGCTGTGCTTACTGTTGGAAGAAACTGATGAAGAATACTTTCTACTCCGAGAGTTACATTTCAAGGGATACACTGACTTTTGAAACTCGATATCCAGAGGCACTACCAACTAAATCGTCTCTGTCCGTGGCAATCGTTTGTTTGGGAGTTTATACTTCATAACTCAACTCAGTATTGCTTGAAAATTCTCATACCAAAAAGGCTTATGGCGAATACGCTGCGCTAATTACTGATCACACACTTCGACTCCAGAGGAAAGCGGATTGCGAGAGGAAATAAGCATAACTGAGGGTCACGTCTGATAAGAATGGGCATTTATTACAAACAGTTTGGACTACCACGTTCAACACAATGAACACATCGCAGACAAGGCAGTAAAGATTTTATATGATGCCTTATATAAATACAAAAAGTATTTATACATTTTTTAATTTAGTAAATAGCCGTGACATCTTGGGTATGGATCAGGGTATGATGAACGGAAACTGCAGAATCATGAAAAATTGTGATCACCAGTCACCTGTCACAAAAAGTGGAATCAACGAAACTACAGCGTGCTACATCATTACCCGGAAAGCTACCTTGTTATCTGGTTATGGGGCATCACATGTGACCGATGGGATTGGAATCCAGATATCCAGATCCATTATTCCCGACAAAAACTCAGTTAATGTTACAAAGCTCAACATGTTGAAATATTACCAGATGTATAAACGTTCATTTCACTCAATAATTTTATCTCGTTGCCATTAGAGAACGTGATTCGTGTGAAACAACAGGATCAGAGCCATCCCATAAGATTACAATATTTTCGTTGTATGATACTATTACCAGTGATAAAAGGAATCGTTTAACTCGGTACACTGAGCTCTTTCTACCGGTAAGAATTTTTATCCACAAATGACCGATTAGCAAACAGCTAGTGGGCAGTATACGAAAAATGAAAGCTCAGCGTATGGAGTTGTATTAAAAACATAGTAATCCAATGTGCACCGTGATTGCATGTATGCAGGAAGGTAACTGAGAGTGACTGCATGGCAGAATTATTAGTGAAATTGAGACCATTAGGAACTTTCACGTGGATCTATCACTGATGAACTACAAGTACCACTTAGCCTTGGTCAAATTAACTCGTTTAAACTGAACTTTGCAACGAATGACCAGCCCATGATGTCACATGCATTAGTGTATTAGGCATGAGGAAACACTGAGTTTGTTCAAGGCGACTGAGTTGTTGGCACGTCGTTTGGCTCAAAGACAACGCACGATCACCGTTTCACGAATTACACTGGAATTTATTGATAAAGAAAAAAGGATTTTCACCAGAAACCTCTATTATTTCTAAACTGATTGTAAACATATTGATTCCTATGTCCTGATCCGCAATCGAAAATATACAAAGTAGTCTGAAGTTACAACAGATCATTTTCCAAAGAGCAGACATACTAACAACTCGATAACCCCAGTGAGAATGTCTTAAAAATATAGCCACCGAACGGCAGTTGGAGTCGGGGCCTTATGAGCATGGCCAGGATTCCGTACCGTGGTCCTACTCAATAGAGCGCACAAAACAGACGGTACATGTATCAGCACGCTGTGTTACTCAACATCTTTGGAATGAATTCAGAGTGACTGATATTGCTGTGCTCTAAAGGAAGGAACTTCTGTGTCCTTCACACGTAAATTTACGCACTATAGATATTATTCAGGGCTTGGAAACAGAAATGAAGAGGATGCTGATTTTAACAGAAATAAAAGAGTAGCGCTTCATCGCATCCTTTTCCCAAGTATCGAGAAATGCTGCTCCACAGGGGAAAAAAAGTAAGAGAGAGAGAGAGAGACAGAGAAAGAGAAACAAAGATAGAAATTCTTAAGACTTCAAATGCTGAAACACTTACCGCTTAAATGTGGCCCAGCGTAGCTGGTCCTTGATCTGGTCAAAGATCATCTCAGAAAGGATTCGTCAAAGACATATTTGTATCCAGTAACACCTGACGAAAAATTAGCCATCGCAGTGAGGCTAGATAACCCAAAATACTTTGTGAATTACGGGTGATATATTAAACATTTTTGTTTTTGTGTAATTATGTAAGCTATTTACAATGAACTGAAATTTATTACTCTATAATTGTACGCATAATTAGTTACCACCAGTTGCTTCGTTGTTAGTAAAATTCACATCTTGTTGTGATAAAGATGTGTCAGTTTTAATAGCTGGGGATGCTGAATAAGCTGATTGAAAATTTAAGCCGGCCGCGGTGGCCGAGTGGTTCTAGGCGCTTCAGTCCGGAACCGCGCGACTGCTACGGTCGCAGGTTCGAATCCCGCCTCGGGCATGGATGTGTGTGATGTCCTTAGGTTAGTTAGGTTTAAGTAGTTCTAAGTTCTAGGGGACTGATGACCTCAGATGTTAAGTCCCATAGTGCTCAGAGCCATTTGAACCATGAACACTTGCACACTATTTTCACTAGTTTTTTGTCTTCTGCCACTGTAAACGACATTTATGTGGCAGATATTGTCACAGCATTGAATTGTTCTGTAAGCTGCGGCACAGCTGGACTACTACCCCTTGAGTGGTGCAGCCACGCCGCAGTTTATGCGGCCCACCTATCACCACAGAACACAGACGGCGCTTAGGAACCGCTCCCCATAGTTTCCAATTGGGCCGTGGGCCGCTTCAGCTGCCGCAGTCGCCAGACGCATGATAATGTAGTGAATTGAGTAATAGAGATGCAGATCATGGGAATTAATATGCAAATGGCCTCGAGCTGGGTGCCAAAATGTATTAAAACAAATTAATTGAAAGATCATGACAGGGAATGATTTACATTCATTATTATATCAACATTACGAGCATAAATCTCAGGGCCAATCCGAACGGCCACAGGCATGAATCAGTAATTGTGAAAGTAAGGGTGAAACGTCGCCTTAGAACAATTATACATGACTGTGCTTAAACTGACACACAATATTTTTAGCGCAACGCAATCTGCCTTTCAATAATCCCTACAAAAGAATGGCCCTGACTAACATTAACCTATACCTTTCACAAATCACTTACCTCACAAAAATCTTCGTTACTCTAACTACTGCAATACAGCGAGCGCCACTACTGCCAGCTAAATAAAAGATTCAAACTACGGAAGGCACTAACTACTGATAGGCATAGTTAGCAAATGAAAGATTTTAATAGGGAACAAACAATGTATTTATCTTAATAGTCATCAAAAGTCATAATATATATAGCAGATCACGACATCCAGTCTTACACATTTCAAAATTCCGCCATTTCTCTCCCCACATCGACCACTGCTGGCGGCTCACCTCGAACTGCGCAACGCTACGCGCTGTTCACATCCAGCTGCCCAACACTACAATGGCAGACAACAATGCAAACTAGCCACAGACTGCACACAACACAGCCAGTGATTTTCATACAGAGCGCTACGTGGCGTTGCCAATAAGAAAACATAAACAGCCTACTTACAAGGGGAGGAGGGGGATGGTGGAGGAATGTCTCATTTCACCACTCAGTGGGGTCAGTTTTGCATTGAATTGTGAGCAGCAGACGCTTGATTGGCATAATGTTTTTGGCAGCATGTACATGTCCGTTTTGCAATTCACAATTACCTGTCTGGCGGAGGATTCATTAAACCATCTTCAAGCTACTTCTCTATCGTCCCACGCTCGAACAGCGCGTGGGAAAAATGAACGCTTTAAGACTTTCCGTGCGAGTTCTGTTGTTGATGTTGTGGTGTGGACTGATGCAGCTCCCGATGTTGCTCTGTCCTGTGCGAGTTTCTTCATCTCAGAATAACTACTGCAACCGACATTCATCTGAATATACTTACTGTATTCATCTTACTGTATTCATCTCTTGGTCTTCCTCTACTTTTTTTTTTTTTTGTTAACCCTCGACACTTCTCTTCAGTACAAAATTGGTGATCTCTTGACCTCTGCCGGCCGGAGTGGCCGTCCGGTTCTAGGCGCTACAGTCTGGAACTGAGCGACCGCTACGGTCGCAGTTTCGAATCCTGCCTCGGGCATGGATGTGTGTGATGTCCTTAGGTTAGTTAGGTTTAATTAGTTCTAAGTTCTACGCGACTGATGACCTCATAAGTTAAGTCACATAGTGCTCAGAGCCATTTGAACCATTTTGAGCCTGATCTCTCGGAATGTGTCCTACTAACATAACCCTTTTTTTTTGTCAAGTAGTGCCAAAAATTTCTTATGTCCCCAGTTCTATTCAATACCTCCTCATTAGTTACGTGATTTACCCATCTAATTTTCAACTTCTGTAGCACCACTTCTCGAAAGCTTCATTTCTGTTTTTGTCTCAACTGTTGTCTCCACATTTCACTTCCACACATGGCTACACTACATACACTTTCAGAAAAGACTTCCTAGAACTTAAATCTATAGTCGATGTTAACAAATTCACCTTCTTAAGAAATACTATTCTTGCCATTACCAGTCTACATTTTATATCCTTTCCACTTCGGACATCATCATTTATTGTGCTGCCTAAGTAACAAAACTCGTCTACTAGTTTAAGTGTATCGTTTACTAATCTGATTGGCTTAGCATCTCCTCGTTTAATTCGACTACATTCCTATATCCTCGTTTTGGTATTGTTGATGTTAATGTTATATCGTCCTTTCAAGACAATGTCCATTCCATTCACTTGCTCTTCCAAGTCCCTTGCTTTCTCTGATAGAATTACAAATTCATCGACAAACCTCAAACTTTTTATATCATTTCCCTGAACCTTAGCTCCTGTTCCAAATTTTTCTTTGGTTTCCTTTACTGGTTGTTCGATGTACAGATTGAATAACATCAGAGACAGGCTACAGCCCTGTCTCGTCCCCTTCCCTTTCACGCCCTCGACTCTTATAGGCCTAACTGCTGTCTAGTTTCTGTAAAAATTGTTAATAGCCCTTCGCACCCTGTATTTTACTCCTTCTACATTGAGAACTTGAAAGAGAGCATTCCAGTCAACAGTATCAAAAGGTTCCTCTAAATCTGCAACTGCTATAAACATTGGTTGGCCTATCCTTGACCAGTCTTCCAAGATAAGTGTTAGGATCAGTATTCCCTCTCGTGTCCCTTCATTTCCCCAGAATTCAAACTCATCTACCCCATGTCAACATCTACCAGTTCTTCCATTCTCCTGTAAAGACTTCGTGTTAGTGGGTTGCAACCATGACTTATTAAAATGATAGTTCAGTAATTTTCACACCTGTCAGCAACTGCTTTATTAGGAATTGGAATTATTACATTCTTCTTATAGTCTGACGGTTTTCCGCCTGCACATCTTGCACATCAGAAGGAATACTTTTGTCGTGGATGGTTGTAACTAGCCTATTAGTAGTTCTGACAGAATGTTGTCTACTTCTACTGCCGTGTTTCGACTTAGATCTTTCAGCGCTCCGTCAAATATTGCCTGCCGTGCGGGGTAGCCACACGGTCTAGAGCGTCCTGTCACGATCGTGTGGCTCCCCACGTCGGAGGTTCGAGTCGTCCCTCGAGCATGTGTGTGTGTGTGTGTTTGCGTGTGTGTGTGTGTGTGTGTGTGTGTGTGTGTGTGTGTGGTGTCTACAGCGTAAGTTAGTTTAAGTTAGATTAAGTAGTGTGTAGGCTTAGGGACTGATGATCTCAGCAGTTTGGTCCCTTAAGACCGTACCACAAATTTCCAATTTTCAAATATTGCACGCAGTATTATATCTCCCATCTCATCTTCGTCTCCGTCCATTTCCCTTTCTATAGTGTTCCCTTGAAGTTTGTCTACAATGTATAGATCCTCTATCTACTTCTTCCACCTTCCAGCCTTCCACTCCCTGCCGAGGACCGGTCTTTCATCTGAGCTCTCGATATTCATACAGCTGCTTCTCTTTTCCTCAAACGCCTCTTTAATTTTCCTGTGGGCGATATCTACGGTTGGCCTACTGATATATGCTTCTAAATCCACATATTTGTCCTCCAGCCACTCCTGCTTGGCAATTTTTCACATTCTATCAGTCTCATATTTTAAACATTTATATTCGCTTTCGCTTACTTTATTTTCTGAATTTTTATATATTCACCATTCATCACTTACATTAAATTTCTCTTGTGTGATTCAAGTATTTCCACTAGGATTTGTCTTTTCACCTATCTGATCCTCTGCGGCCTTCATTATCTCATGTCTTAAAGCTATCCATTAATCTTCTTATGCATGCCTTTCACCTGTTCTAGTCAACCGTTGCCTGATGCTTCCCCTAAAACTCTCAGTAACCTCTGGTTCCTTCGAGTTATTCAGGTCCCTTCTCCTTACTTTTCTGCCTATTTCCAATTTCTTCAGTTTTGATCTACTGTCCATAACCAACAAATTGTGCTCAAAGTTCACAGCACATGTCTTGCTAATTAAAATCTGTTTCCTAGATCTCTGTCTTACCATTGTATAATCAATCTGAAACCTTTTGGTGCCTCCAGGTCTCTTTCACGAATACAACCTTCTTTCATTATTCTTAAATTAGTGTCAGCTATGATTAAGCTATGCTCTGTGCAAAATTCTACCAGGCGTCTTCCTCTTTCATTCCTTTCTCTCATTCCATATTCACCTAGTATTTGTCCTTCTCTTCCGTTTCGTACTATCGAATTCGAGTCCTCCATCTCAATTACATTTTCGTCTCCGTTAACTATCTGAATAGTTTTTTTTATCACATCAAAATTTCCTCAAGCTCTTCATCGTCAGCGGAGCTAGTTGTCACGTAAACTCGTAGGTGGGGCTTCGTGTATGTCTCTGCTACGATAATGCCTTCATTATGCTGCTCGTAGTAGCTTACGCGCATTCCTATTTTCTTGTTTTCTTATTTATTATGATGATCTCTTCTCCCTGTATAGGTGCGCTACAATCAAATATTTTCCCATTAAGAGGAGAAAGTTGGTGGTTGAAATATCGTGGAAATATCCTGCCGTAACGAAAAAGCCTTTGTTTTAATTACTTGCCACCCTCCCCTCCCCCGCCCCCACTACCCCATACACACACACTACCCAAGTCGCTTACATATCGGTGACATTCTCTCCCCTATTTCGTGACAATATAGAGCGAGCTGCCCTTCTTTGAACTTTTGCAAAGTCATCCGTCAATCTTATCCGATGCAGACCCGATACTGCGCACCAACACTCCAGATGACGTTGCAGAACCGTAGTCTGGGCAGTCTCTTTAGTAAATATGTTGCATCTTCTAAGTGCTCTGCGAATAAAACGCAGTCTTCTGTTTTCCCACAACATAATGTATGTGATCTTTTTAATTTAAGTTATTTTTAACTATAATCCCTGAGTATTTAATTGAATTGGCAGCCTTTAATTTTATGCGATTCATCGTGTAACCGAAATTTAGACGTTTACGTTTACTATTCATGTGGATGGCTTCATTCTTTTCATTTTTTAATGTCAGTTGCTACTTTTCGCATTAGAAAGATACCTTGTTATTTCATTTTGCATTTTTCTTCTTCTGATGACTTTACGAAACAGTAAATGACAGCATCTGCAAATATCTAAGAGGGCTGCTCAGATTGTCTCCTAAACCTTTCGTGTGGATTAGGAACAGGAGAGGGCCTGTAACACTTCCTTGTGAAACGCTAGATGTCACTTCTGTTTTACTCGAGGTCTTTCCGTACGTTACTGCGAACTTTGGCCTTTCCGACAAGAAATCACGAACCCAGCCGTTCAACTGAGACGATACTCCATGGGCAGTTTTATTAGATGTTGATTGAGAGGAACGGTGTCAAAAGCCTTCTTGAAAATACTTATTACTTAGTGTGAACAGATTGCTGCTTACGTTTCACAAGAACGACATTTTCTGGATCCGTGCTATTTGTCATTATATTGTTTTCTTCGAGGTAATTTGTAATGTCCAAACATTGTATACGTTGCAACGTGCTATTGCAAACCGACGTTAGTGATATGCAGATTACTCCCATTTCCTCTCTTCAATATTTGTTTGACCTGTGCTACTTTCCACTCTTTAGGTACTGATCTTACATCTGGCTAGTGGTTGTATATGACTGCTAAGTATGTAGATAATGTATCAGCATACTGTGAAAGAAAAATAACTGATATACAGTTTGGAGTGATGGGCTTGTTTAAGCTGTTTTAACAGCTTCGCTACATCGAAGATCTCTACATCTAAGTTACTCATTTCTGGAGCTGTCTTGATTCAAATTCTGGAACACTTACTTCGACTTTCTTTTTTAAGGCACTTCGGAAAATAGTCTTTATAAACTCCGCTTTAATACCACTGTAATTGGACCAATACCATTACTATCGTACATTGAAAGTATATATTGCGTACTGCCACTGGTGTACTTTACATACGACCAGATTCTCTTCGGATATTCTGCCAGACTTCGACACATATCTCGCATTGAACTCTGCACTAAATTTCGAGCTTCCGTAAAATACATATAATCTCTGAGATAGAGTTATTTTAAATTTAGCATGCTTTCTTCGCTGCGTATGACACAGTGTTCAGATTTGTTTAGTGTACCATAGGGGATCAGTACCATTTCTTATTAAGTCTCTCAGCTGCTGTCAATACTGTTTCCTTATATCTGTCTACAGTTACATAGTCTAGAAAGAGTGGAGACTCTTAGGTAGACCTTAGGTGAATTTTTGTCTTCTTGTTTGATGGCTTTGAGGTGACTCCCTAGGCTGCCGAAAACGTTCCTTCCTCTACGCTAGCTAACTTAATCACTGACGTGTAGCTCGCTCGGTGGCCGACGCTGCGTCCGTGGGCTTCAGGTATTGGCCACTATTCTCATCAGTGATTATCTTGCAGAGACGGAGTTAGCATAATACTTGGAGGCTGGAGGTAGACAACGAAAATGTTTCGGATGCTTATAGAAATCACAATTTAATACTGATGAAGAGTAGACTAATGTTTAAACGAATTTTCGGGAAGGATCAGCGTGGAAGAATTGGGATACTGAAATAAAAAAGTAGTGAGCAATGATGATACACATTTGAAGTTCGCCAAGAATATGGCTACTGCGATAGGGAATATCACAGTGTACATTTCAACTGAAGAGGAGTGATCATCTCTAAAAATGGTAATGACAGCTGTTCGACATCGATACAGGTACAGAGAAGGCACCTGCGAAGAAATTTTGGGTAATAGACGGAAAACTTCAAGTAACTGACTGTAACCTCCCCCTCACTTATCGACCTTAATGACAGTGAAAAATTAAACCGCGTGTACCTAATGGAAATTTGGGAAAAGCAATCGTCACCGAAGTTAATCTGTCGGTAAAGAGGGAGGAAAGGGTTACATCTAAATGAAAGGAAAGGTGAAAATGAAATTGGTGGAAATTAATTTTGAGAAAAGGGCAAAATTAATAAAGGAAGTAAATGTGCGGCCGTTACGTTAACAATTAACTAGCGGTAATTAGATATTTGAGATTTGGGGGAAATTACGGTCGCCAGCCCTATGGACAATTACTATAGTAACTGAAAAAGAAAGGTTATTACACATATAACTAGCACTAGAAGCGTGGCAACTGAAGGTCGACACGTGTAGTGTGAAAACTGAAAGTTTGTCAGAAGTAATAAATTTCGCTACACTCTGACTTAATTTAGCAAAAGAATTAATAAAACCGGAAAATTGAAAGTTAATTTAGTGACTGAAATTAATAGTGAGCTTTGTTTCTGAAGCATATCGACATTCAGTAAAATACGGTTAGTCTTGGGCTACCTCAACAATCATTTCAAAAGCTACTTGAATCTACGCAATTTAGAAATAAGAAATGTAGCTTTGAACTTGAACTAAATGATTCTGAACAATTAACAATAGTAAAATTTAGTACGTACCAAGCTGAGCTGCAGTCACAGGTAAGCTAAAATATGCTAACAAAACTCGCACTCTTAATTTGTGCTTATGTAATCTAAATATTGTAGCCAGCTATGAATACCTTAACTGAACTTTGAAATTAAAGCAGTAAAATGGAATGATATTACTTTAATGCTGGCGTCTGAATTTCAACGGCACTCGGGTTCATTTCGGAAAAGGAAGGGACCCTGCTTGGTAATGCAATTGGGACAATGAGCAACAAAGGTTCATGCAAAGTTGCTGTAATTTTGTGATGCAACAATTTTAAAAGCTGAGGTCTGCCATACAGTTCTAAAACTTTACGTGCTTCCAGTCTTCCTTGTTGGTTGATTGAAGGTTTGAAGCTGTCGATCGAGGAGGTGGCGACAGTCACTCGTTGTCGGCCGTCGCTGTTGCAGAAGCTGGATGTTGGCGCGCCTTCTTCTCGACACGGTCTCCAGCCGAAACGGGCTCTCGATGTGTGCCAGCTAATGCTTCCCGTCCGCGACACCATGTCCGAAACTATCATAGCAAGTCGAGCGCAATTACATGCTGCCAAACCCCGAAAGCGCGGCAACTCGCGGGAGCGTCACACAACACACCTACTCCATTGCCCTCCTCCAGCCAGCCTCTCTCTGCCCGCGCTCCATGCGGCAGAGTTAACACTCTCAAAGATCGTAAACACTTTGGTTCTCCACACGACCTATCGACGTAATCGTTCGATAGCATAGTTTTCCCTAGGCAAGACCCAGCGTAAAAATACAAATAATATTTACAAAACAACC
Organism: Schistocerca americana; assembly: GCF_021461395.2. Classification (NCBI taxonomy): domain Eukaryota; kingdom Metazoa; phylum Arthropoda; class Insecta; order Orthoptera; family Acrididae; genus Schistocerca; species Schistocerca americana. The sequence continues at coordinate 208,122,888 of NC_060125.1, read as the reverse complement.
AATTATACAGGGTGATTCAAAAAGAATACCACAACTTTAAAAACGTGTATTTAATGAAAGAAACATAATATAACCTTCTGTTATACATCATTACAAAGAGTATTTAAAAAGGGTTTTTTTCACTCAAAAACAAGTTCAGAGATGTTCAATATGGCCTCCTCCAGACACACGAGCAATATCAACCCGATACTCCAACTCCTTCCACACTCTCTGTAGCATATCAGGCGTAGCAGTTTGGATAGCTGCTGTTATTTCTCGTTTCAAATCATCAACGGTGGCTGGGAGAGGTGGCCGAAACATCATATCCTTAACATACCCCCATAAGAAAAAAACGCAGGGGGTAAGATCAGGGCTTCTTGGAGGCCAGTGATGAAGTGCTCTGTCACGGGCTGCCTGGCGGCCGATCCATCGCCTCGGGTAGTTGACGTTCAGGTAGTTACGGACAGATAAGTGCCAATATGGTGGTGCTCCATCCTGCTGAAATATGAATTGTTGTGCTTCTTGTTCGAGCTGAGGGAACAGCCAATTCTCTAACATCTCCAGATACTATAGTCCAGTTACAGTAGCACCTTCGAAGAAAAAGGGACCAAAAACTTTATTGGCTGAAATGGCGAACAAATGTACAACAAAATGAAACTTTATAGCTCCCTTAATTCGCCGACAGATAGTGCTTAGCTCTGCCTTTTGTCGTTGCATAGTTTTAAATTCCTAAAGTTGTGGTATTCTTTTTGTATCACCCTGTACATCGACATAGCCGGCCGCGGTGGTCTCGCGGTTCTAGGCGCGCAGTCCGGAACCGTGCGACTGCTACGGTCGCAGGTTCGAATCCTGCCTCGGGCATGGCTGTGTGTGATGTCCTTAGGTTAGTTAGGTTTAAGTAGTTCTAAGTTCTAGGGGACTGATGACCACAGCAGTTGAGTCCCATAGTGCTCAGAGCCATTTGAACCATACATCGACATAAATGCATAAATATATATATACAAATAGTAAAACAATTACAATATATAAAGACACAGAAATGTCATATCTTGAGGTAACAAAACAAGGAAAAAAAATTATAGTACAATAGATGGAAATAGGAGGATATGCATTTCCGGCGTTACACGACGAAAGACGGAAGTACAAAAATGTTCATGGAGAGACAGGAATACAGCTATACAAATACCTTAAGGATGAAATCAACGGGAAATGCCGGGCAACTAAGGTGAAATGGCGGCAGGAAAAAGGGAAGAAATCAAAAAATAAATGATCGTCGGAAGGAATGACTCAGCCTGTAGAAAGGAAAAAAACAGCCTGCGGTGAAATGAAAGGCAAGCAGTGAGAATTCCACTGTGAAACGAAGAGGAGAGATCAGGTAGGTGGAAAGAGTACACTGAAAGACTCTATGAGGGGGAAGAATTGTTTGATGACGTGCTAGAAGGAGAAACTGAAGTCGATGTGGAAGACATAGAATACAGTTCTAAAGTCAGTATTTGAACAGAGCAGTGGAAAATTTGAGAGCAAGTAAGGCAGAACCGATAGATGACATTCTATCGGAATACCTACAGTCATTTGAGGAAGCAGGAATCAAGCAACTATTCAAGATTATGCGAAGAACCTATGAGCCTGGAGACCTCCCATTAGACTTACGGAAAAATATCATCCAAGTAATTCCAAAGATAGCTGGGGCAGATTAGTGAACTGTGTACAAAGCCATACCAACAGGCATTACATGCATAGACCAAAAAAGGATAGTACATTGAGATTGGCTAGTTTCTAGCTGAAATCTCGATTTGCCAATAAAAATTCCAAAGGACGACTGATAGCTGAAATCTATTACTTACGAATCTTAATATCTGAGTTGATAACAACGTAGCAGGCGAAGGTATGACGTTCTTCAACGAAGATTGTGGTAGCAAATCATATACAGTGGGAAAATTGGAATAGAAGAAAACCTAAGCGTTCGCGATGTGGTGCAAAAGAAAAATGTTGAAAATTAGCCGGATTGCTGAGGTAAAGAATGAGAATCTCTACAGGCTCAACGAAGAAACGAACATATGGGAGAAACTGACAAAAAGAAGGGACAGAATGTTAGAACGTTTGTGAAGATATCAAGAAGTAACTTGCATGGTACTAGAGGGAGTTGAAAGGGTAAAAACTGTAGAAGAAAACAAAGATCTAAATACATCCAACAAATAGTTGAGGATGTAGGTTGCAAGAGCTACTCTGAGACGAAGAGGCTGACAGAAAAAAAATTCGTGGTGGGATGCGTCTCTCCAGTCAGAAGAGTACTGACTCAAAAACCAAAAATTTCATTTCGGAAACATTCACGCTCTGGTACTGGCTTTAAAGTCCCTCTCAACCGCAGCCCTTGTGGCGAAGTATTAACTTTACTCCAGTCAAAAAATGAGGGGCTTAAGCACCTCCCCATTCCGACATTTACTTGCTGTGCGTCTCATCTGGTTGTGTGAGAGATAACTCGAAGGAGAATGAGATTTTGACTCTGAGGCGGAGTGTGCGCTGATATGAAACTTTCTGGAACATTAAAATTGTGTGCCGGATCGAGACTCGAAATCGTGACCTTTGCCTTTCCGCAGAGCCGACGTGAAAGGCAAAGATCCAGAGTTCGAGTCTCGGTCCGGCACACAGTTTTAATCTGCCACGAAGTTTCATAACTCGAAGGAGTTCACTAGACAGAAAATCCGCGTTACTCGCCAGTTAACAGAATTTGCCGATCAGCTCTTTTATTTTCGAACGGCAACAAATTGTATGTAGTTCTGCCGTATGTCGACAATAGCCACATTCCAACTGTGGATGAAACTGAGCGTGAGTCTGTTACATAATTTATTGGTGTTGTGGATTGGCAAGAGAACCAACCCACTATGAGAGGAAGCCGAAAGGCACGCGTTTTAGCTCACGCAGGCTGGCGTGAGGTCTGGAACAGGTCAATAAAAGGAGACTAGCAAAAAAGGACGTAGCTGAGGAATACTTAACTTTAATCCATAAATGGTGAACATCGCTCTTGACGGTACATGTTTTACAGCATCAATAGTAACTGGTAATGGCGCTTTGCTAGGTCGTAGCAAATGACGTAGCTGAAGGCTGTGCTAACTATCGTCTCGGCAATTGAGAGCGTAATTTGTCAGTGAACCATCGCTAGCAAAGTCGGCTGTACAACTGGGCCGAGTGCTAGGAAGTCTCTCTAGACCTGCCGTGTGGCGGCGCTCGGTCTGCAATCACTGATAGTGGCGACACGCGGGTCCGACGTATACTAACGGACCGCGGCCGATTTAAAGGCTACCACCCAGCAAGTGTGGTGTCTGGCGGTGACACCACAATTGGGCCTTGCTTCATAAGTGCTGTCATTGAAAACAAGGCTCGAGAGATGAAAACGTGACGGAGGTATCTATTGTACTAAATGATTATAAATTATACAAAACATTACCTGTAGGCAATCCGTAACGTCACACGTTGTTTAAAGCCAACTGATTATAAGCTTAAAATTTTTGCTAGCGCAGGTATCGTGACCTTTAATGGGGTCTGCTAAGCGTAATTTGCTTAATTGCTCTATTATCGTGCACCTCAGCAGAATACTTCGTAGGAGCTGAACCTTATTATATTACAAGTTTCAGGTGAAGAGAAATTATTTGTCAGGAAATCGAATTATTCACGTTCCATTTGTGTTTCTCAACGCTACCCCTACGCTTCAGTTAACGCTTGACTGCTGATTGCTCAGTACCTGGAACATCATTTAATAGAATTCGTCTTGTACTGTTTCCGTAGTTATGATTTATACTTAGGAACAATCAACGCAACGCAGACATGGCTCCCTTTCCATCAAGAATGCACAGAAAAGAACCTATGCAAGTACACGTAGCAGTTAAAAGAAAAATGTGAGGTTTGAAACTGAAAAGAATTCAGAATCACACCGAATCCAAGTTGTAATATGTGAATTGCATTTATTCATGGTTCAAATGGCTTTGAGCACTATGGGACGTAACATCTCAGGTCATCAGTCCCCTAGAACTTAGAACTACTTAAACCTAACTTACCTAAGGACACCACACACATCCATGTCCGAGGCAGGATTCGAACCTGCGACCGTAGCGGTCGCGCGGTTCCAGACTGAAGAGCCTAGAACCGCTCGGCCACCAGCGGCCGGCATTTATTCATGTTTTTACAAATTTGCATGATGTTAATTGTTTCTATCAAGCAAATTCCGTTCATTTATTGACCAGGTTATAGTCAAAGGAAAACTATTGGTCGTTTCACTTTTACCAACTATACTGACCGCAATAAAAATATTACCTGTCAGTATCGTAACAAGCTACTAATGAAAGCTTATAGTTTGCTTTAAGGTAAAGGAAATGGTGAGACCTTTCTGTGTTGTACTTCACTTGTTCCAACACACAAGCAGATTCGAAAAGATACTTCCTTGCATTTCTAAACGACACTCTTGATGTACTATTACTAGTAAATTGTACTCAGTCGTTGTATCATCAGCTGTTAGACTATTGCATCGGTCAATACATGAATGTGTAGATCATGACGTCCAGAATCAGTACGATCAGTGCGTTTTTCTTGGTTGGACCATCGACACCAAGATGACACTAGACTGATATTCTGCCTTCAATGTATTTAGCAGTTTGGATAAATCATCAATAACCCAGAGTGTCAACAAGGCGACCTCGATAAAATTCAGTTCTCAGTAGAAATTATACTCAGCGACACCGACCTGGAAACGTTATAATGATTATTAACGCAATACGCTGTTCATTACTACATCCTTCGTGGTCTGTCAAGAGCGCGACGCTTTGAATGATTGGCTTCAGTGATTTATATCAGTAAACAACTAATTTCGTGATTCTGGGCAATCTCATTAACAGTGTCCAATAAAGCATTTCGCCGTATGTGACCGCATCGACATGTTGTATACAAAACCAATGTTTCAGCCACTACTGTAAGGGTCCTTCATCAGGGTGATGTATTACAGATAATCATTTGACATTTCTAACTAAATCTACCGTAGTCGAGAATGGAAAAATTTGACTATAATTAGGTCAGATAAGATGGTTTTTAGTTTACCGTATCAGTGATTTACCTACCACTCCACTGAAAGCAAATATTTTATCTAATATAGTAAGAGCATCACTGCATTTTTCAACTGGTCATTAGATTCTGTAGAAAATTCAGAAGCTTTACAGATAGTTCATTACTTTGAGTACGCTTTTTATAGTTCCAAAAACACCTCTGTTAGTCGGAGTAATATAATCTGTCACATAAAATCCTCAAAATGGTCCATCTCAGCAGTATGATCGCCTTAACTCCAGTAAAATGAAGTAACGCATTACGTGGAACAAGATTGTGCCTGTGTGGGACAGTCTGTCTGTTTTTGTACCATAAGAAACGGCAGGAACCCGAAATGTCAAATATGGTAACTTACATAAGCAGTAAAAGTCATATACAGCCAAAAAAATCATATCGGGTTCCGATCAATTAAGTGCGCTGGTTCACCTTTAATGCGTATTGTCCGGACATTTATTTATTACAGTCATCTATTAGACCAAACTCTTCCTCTCTTTCTCTCTCTATCCTACTCCCCCTGTCTCTATGTATCTCCTCCTCTTTCATTTGCTCCCTCTCCCCACCACCTCTGACAATTTGCTCCTTTCTCCTCTGTCCATCTCATCCTCCTCCTCTAACACCATCTTCTCATTCCTTTCTCTCTGACCATCCTCCCACAACCCCCTCTCTCTGTACATGAACGGCTTTACCTCTCTCTCCCCTTCTTTCCCTTTTCTCTCCAGTTCCTCATTTCTCCTCTCACGGTCCCTGTCCTCCTCCCGCCCTCTCCGCCTACTTTCTCCTTCCCCTCTATCTTTCCATCTCTTCCTTTTTTCTTTCGGTGCCTGTCTCCTCGTCTTCCCTCTCTCTGTCCATCTCCTCTGTTCTGTTAGCTGTCCATCTAGACCTCCTCCCCTCTCTGTCCACCTCCTCCTCTCCCAGCTGTGTTTATATTCTCCTACCCCTTCTCTCTCCACGTTACCACCCCTACCACAATTTGAGGTTGCTGGTTCTTACTCTGACAGTATTTATTTCCAGTGGTAAGTGGTATGTGTGTCATGTTTGGTTCAAGTCGATCCAGAAATTTAGGCAGTGCTTTTTACCCTCTCCTTCCATCATTTTGTGGTGTTCTTAACGAGAAAAAGTTTCGTGGAGGTTTGAAATTATCTGTAAAGTTCGTAGCGAGTCTCTAACTGCTCTATTCTCGAGTGACGGGTGGATATTCGCGCGTCGTGGACTACAATTCTTTTTTACTCCCGCCTTCTTTAGTGGTACGTGACTTTTACCCCCACAGCGCTTCTTTCCAGCTGAGTAACTGATACACGTGCAGAGTATGATATATATCGGTCGAGTGGTTTAGGAGGTGATATGGAACCTACATACGTATTTATGAGGGTTGTTTAACAGGTACTGCAACACATTATTTTCTCTCCAATGTTGACTGAAAAAACGCAGAATTTGCTGTGGGACATCGCGGGATATTCCCACTTCAGTCCCTATAACTTCATGAACTTCTGAAAGGTGGCGGCGCTATAAGGAGCCTTCAAAATCTCGTCTATAACGGCGATGCGTTCCAAGCAGACAGCTGACATTGAGTTTCTTTCGGCAGAAAACCAGAGCATCGCAGATATTCACAGGTGCTTGCAGGACGTCTGCGGAGACTTGGCAGCGAGCAAAGGAAGGTGAATCATTGGGCGAGGCGTGTGTCGTTCTCGCAACAACGTCACGCAGACAAGTCCCATCTCCCGCACGCTGGCCGGCCGCACACATCTATGACTCCTGCAATGTTGGAATGTGCTGACACATTCAAGGTGATCGACAGATCACAAACACTTCGCGGCACAAATGGAACTCTCTGTTGGCAGTTCTGACATATTCGCCCGCTAGTTAGGATATTCAAATGCGTGTGCCTCCTGGATTCCTCACCGCCTAACAGAAGACAATAAACAGCAACGAAAGACCATCATCTATGTGGCATTGCTTGCGCTTTAGGAAGCTGACAGCGACAAATTTTTGTCGAACATCGTCACAGGCAATGAAACATGTGTTCATCATTTTGGACCGGAAACGGCAATCCGTGGAGTGGCACTATACCATTTATCCTTCGAAGAAAAAGTGCAAAGCCATACCCTCAACTACTAAAGTCACGGGTATGGTCTTTCGAGACTCTGAAAAGGTTATTCTGTTTAACTTACTCTCTCTTGTTCCGACGATCAACTATGAAATATATTGAGCTACTATCATTAACCTGAAGAGAAGACTTCAGCGTGCTCGTTGCCACAAAAATTGAAAACTAACTGCTACTGCTCATGACAACGCGAGATCTCAAATTGGTTCAAAAGGCTCTGAGCACTATGCGACTTAACTTCCGTCAATCGCCTAGAACTTAGAACTACTTAAACCTAATTAACCTAAGGACATCACATACGTCCATGCCCGAGGCAGGATTCGAACCTGCGACCGTAGCGGTCGCTCGGTTCCAGACTGTAGCGCCCAGAACCGCACGGCCACTCCGGCCGGCGCGAGATCTCACACAAGTCTGCGTTCCAGAGAGAAGCTCAAAAACCTTCATTTGATTGTTGTTCCTCATCTACCCTACAGCCCGCATCTCGCACCTTCCGACTTCCATCTGTCTGGCCCAATGACGATACACTCCGCTAAAAGCGGTATGTGGATTATGGGGACGTTATTGATGCTACAGGACGTTTGCTGCGACGTCGACAAGTAGGGTACTAGCGTGCGGACATGCAGGTACTGCCAGTAAGGTGGCGTAAGGTCATCGCGTGGAACGGAGATTATGTTGAAAAATAAGGTTTTGTAGCCATAAGAGTGGGATATAATATACTGTACTGGAATCCCGAATAGAACCAAACTGCTTTCGGAAAAGAAGTGCTGCTTTACTTACTGAACCTTCCTCGTGTCTGTACCAAGTTGCGTTGAAATCAGTCCAGTTTTGTTGGAGAAGATGAGGAACACACATACATGCATCCGTTTTTCAAATATGTATGGATGGCGAGTTGGTAAATCATTATTCTTTCCCATTGGAGAATAATTCTATTTACGAGTCTGTAGCTGATTATTTATTGTTTATAATTACTTATAAATAAGATAAATATAACAGAGTATAGCGGTAAACATTATGCGTGTAGTCATACTACATGCTGTTGACGTGGTTGTCTTTCAAGAAAGCTCATCAGAAAGAAGTAAAGTGTACGTATAGATGGTGGAATCTCGGTTAAACGTGGAGCCAAATCATAAAAATGTGATATACCATAAATAAAATAATGCTGATACACGATCTTACCATACAAATATCCGGAAGTAGCACGGTGTACGGATATGAAGCAGCACGATCACATCAGATGCCTCAAGCATAAATTAAATGTCAGTGCTCGATCCATTAGCGTATTGAGAAATAACATCTTTCCTCTGAAGCAGATTGCTACAAAACACGTTTGTGGCCTATTGGGGGGGGGGGGGGGGGGGGTACTGTTCTGGTTTATGTGACTCTTGCTCCGAATGACATGGTTTTTTTTTATTTTATTTTATTTTTTTTTTATTTTTTTTTAACTCTGTCTGCTAAGTGGTCAACTGTACACATTTTACGGCCGAATGCCCCCTCCCCTCCGCCTCTATGTTGCAACATTCGTCAGTTATCGAAGGGAGGAAAGTCGTGGAAGTCACCTGTTTGTGAACTGTATAATATTTGTTCTGTGTGTACCACGATCGTCAATCCGCAGCATGGATTCAATCCCTGTCTGGTTCACATTCCTGTGTCGCAATTTACATTGCCGTGCGTAACGCTGTTCGAGCTGGCTCTAGAGAACAAATAACTGAGCTCGTTCCAGTGAACAAATAACTGAAGCAGGATGCTGGGTGTACACAGAGATGCTAAGACTTACATTACTCCAAGACCAGAATGCGCAAATCTCTCTTTTGCAGATGGTTCGCTGCTAACTATAGTATAAGTGAATAGCGTTGAATGCTGACTACATGTTTTAACTTATCAATGTAACAAAAATGCTTAATATCTCTGGAAAGCACACAAATAAATTCCAAGAATTTATAGTAAAGTGGATTATTGAAACACCACATACAATGCTAAAATTAGTACCCAGGACGTAAGATTAGAATGATTGATTCGCAAATTGTATATAATCATTTATTCTACTCACACTGGACTCGTGAATTCAGAGGTAATCTGCCGCACTATCTTCTTTGCTGTATACTGATACTGTGTTGTCAGAAAGATAGCTCCTTATTTTGCACACCTTTTACTAGATCGTTATAATTAAAATGCAGCTACTTAAGAGATCCAGTTTCAGCAGTAATTATCATATCACAACGAAACTTGCCAGATATTGAATGAGTTACTGCGAAAGAGATTTACTCTGGAAAAAAAAAATTTCGTTCCAGTTTTGGTCATGAGGAGCAAATCTGGCGCTATTCAGCATCTCGTCGACGTCTCCGGTGCTGATATTGAACAAACTGTGTGAGTGGCAGTTGATAATAAAATCAACATTATGTCTGTCTCACTTATTTGATGTTTTCTGCCCACATCCCGTTCCCAATCCATTATATATGGAAACATTTCTATACGTCTTTCTCGCACTCACAGCGTCAAATTTTCACCTGGTGGATAAAATTGGAACTAATTTTTCTCCAGCGAAAGTCGGTTCTGCATTAACACATTCGGATATCTACCACATTTCGCTACCATACCATAATAACAAGCCACATTGGACTTCTGTGACTAACTGTACTTTAATTATAACCACCTGGTACTTCCATTCATGTATGGACATTATGTACGTCTGGATCTTCCATTAATGTTCACTTTCCTTCACTTTTGCCTTGAACTTATTGGTATCATACCCAGGCTAACAGTTATTAACACTGACCTAAAAGCTCTTAAATGCGAAAATACCCTTCACACAAACTCATAATTAAACAAAATTACAGCAAACAAGCAGCCAGAGTCGATGGAAAAAAGTAACATATGACTACCAGGCCTCCGCCGTGAAACTCCGTTGCCTGCTTTTAAACAACTGTCAGATGTTCCAAAATCATAACAATACTGAAGCTTCCTGGGTCTCTCTCTTTTCGAACACACACACACACACACACACACACACACAACACACAACACACACACAGAAAGAGAGACACAGAGAGAGAGAGAGAGAGAGAGAGGGAGAGGGGGTGAGTGAGTGAGACCCGTCAAAGCCTTCTGCCAAAACAAAGTTCCAAATTGCCGTCCACAATACATAAAACAAAACGGGGGCAGCTGAATATTTCGTAAATCGTGCCACAGTGGGTGTTTTTATAAAATCATGACGATGTGGAAACCACAAAAAGTAAGCCAAACCAAATTGTATACATCCCCAACATTCACCAATTCACAAACTCCTCCGCAAGCTACAAACAACATGTTCTCAAAGACAGATAACATGAATATTTTCGAAAACATGAAAATGACAATAACTTAGCAAAAAAACGTAAAAATGTATTTAAGAAAGGATTATTGACAGCGGAACGTACATGTACATAATTACAGTAAAATACTAAAACATAATACATTGTAACACCAAAAAAGCAATAGTTTCATTTCAGTCCTAAAATTTTAGTGCAGTATACATAATGTTCTACAAAAAGATCCCCATTAGTTGCAGATGATACATTGTAACAATATCAGCTGTACTGCACGTGACAGACAGCTTTAAGAATCATAACCGTGAAACTGTGTATACAGGGGTTGCAGATAAACTTTCCTACTTGAGAGAGAGAGCCGCCATGGAAAACAAATGACCGTAGAACAATTAACACAATTTGCAAGGATATTCGGAAGAGAAATAACGAATAGACCATTGAAAGAAACCATTTTAATTTCCAGATGAAGGCATAACATCTGTTAATTGCGTACGATGTTCACGTTCTAGGTTACAAACGTTGCTCAATGTGACGGCCATCTGCATCCACGACATTCTGCAACTGCACTAGATATATAATATCTAATTTGTTTGTAACGCTTTCCTAACGGTGGATCTCGAAAAGTCCACTTGTTGTGATACAACTCGACCACTTCGTGATCGCACATTCAGAACAGTAGTCTCGGCCATGGCAACAGTAAATTCCTTGAGGAAACGACTGTCAGCTTCTCCTAGGGGCAGTTCCCAAATCGCTAGTTTATACGAACTTCCGAATCACGTTCGTAAATCCTCGGTGGAAAGAGGCCATCTCCCTATTGCTTTAATGCGTCGTCACTCGCAAAGAGCAGCACTATTGCTGCTATTTTGGTAAAACAACTTTATAAGTGAAGTCTCGTTCAACTTGTCCAGACGTGTTGACTGTCTGCAACCGTAATGCCCACTAGTGCTTGGGTTTCAATCCTACGTTGCGACACCAGCACTGTTCCCTTACGGCAAGTCATGATGCTGACACTACTAACATCGCAAGTCCTGCACTACACAGTCTGAACACCATTCCTATAAATTAGGGGAAACAGTTTTCCGTTCCTACCTGTCGCGAAAGGTTAATTATAACAATACTGTACTGTCATTCAGTTTTTACCTGTTATACAGACAAAACAAAAATGAATCCACTGACGATGGGAGAAAGAAGAGAATTGTGTTTGGGTATAGACAGACCGTATTTATTTCTCATGTTGCCTTAAGGAACTAGGTTCTACCTGTCTTGACATTTGACTTACACTCAACATATTTTGATTTCAATCGAAGTAAACCTATGAGGCAAATACCTTTTTCATACCTCGCACTTATATATATACATATACATACATACATATATATATATGTGTATTGTATCGCTGTTGTGGTTCAGCAGTCTAACGATCGTTTCCCGCTTCACATCTAACTTCCTCGGCTTGTACATCGCAATCTGGTTTTCATCGTTGCAGTTACTATGAGTGCGTATTTTAGAACGCAAATGAACTCGGCATAACTATGACGGATTCTTCCTGCCACAAGGACATTGGAAAAGTTCCGGCAAATTCTTTGAATGATTACTTCTTGTTCAATATTTTGTAGATATGTCCCTTACAAGAAAACAACGCGTATTAATACACTGTTGGAAAAAAAATTAGTACATGTGGAACGACGACGTCGATTTTGATCCGATTACGGCATGTGCGACCTGGGGGATAGTAGATATAGTAATAATCGGCTGGTACCTGGGGAGGTTTGAGTCCTCATTCGGGCATGGGTGTGTGTGTTAGGATAATTTAGGTTAAGTAGTGTGTAAGCTTAGGACCTGATGACCTTAGCAGTTAAGTACCATAGGATATCACACACATTTGAACACAGTTATACTGAGAATGCAGGAAACTTTGTAGGTGGGGTAACCATAGGTATGAGAAATAATCGCTTCAGCTGTATTTGGTCCTTTATTACTGTACTACCACCGGTTATGTGGCGTTAAAGCCACATCTTCAGGTGACATGTGATTAAAACATCAGAGCGGGAATGCTCGGAATCTTTTTTCCCAACATTCGTTGTCTGTCATATACAAAACACCGCTAAGAGACGGTATGTCACGGATTAAAAACTGCCGTGACATACCGGCTTTTAGCCGTGTTTTGTATTTGACAGACAACGAACGTTGGAAAAAAAAGATTAGGAGCTCTTACGCTGTAATGCTTTGGTCATATGTCACCTGAAGATGTGGCTATAACGCCCCAAAACCGGTAGTAGTACAGTAGAAAAGGACCAAAATACATTTGAAATGATTATTGATACCCAAGATGAATACTGATAATGGTTTCAACGTCGTCCGCCAACGGGTAGCGTATTGGCTAAGTTACCAGAGCGCCAATTGTGTCCCTTCTTCAACAGGGAATGCACACAGCCAGAAGGGTCAGTGTGGTGCAAACGTTTGAAGCAAGCAGGTAATCATGCCTCGAAGACCCACTCGTGCTCCCAGCAGCCAAGTGAGCGAGTTTGAATTGGGCCAAATTGTGGCCTCCCGAGTGGCAGGATGGTCCATTCGGAGAATTTCCGAACAAGTTAGAAGTTCTGCATCAGATTGCAACGATCCTGGAATCAGTGGTAAGGTGAACATTCTCTCACTCGCAGACAAAGTTCAGGACGTCCAAGCAGCACAAACGCCCGCCAGGATCGTCTTATCGTAAGGGCATCAGTGGCACAGCCCACAGCTACCACACCACAGATAAAAGGGCTTGTGAGCCCAGACGTGTCAACACATACTGTTGCTAACTGGTTATTGACCGGAGGACTACGGGCAGACACCTTTATACGTCTTCCACTCACGCAACAGTATTGGTGCCGTCAGAGATTCACTTGGAAGATGGAATGGCGCGCCGTGGCCTTCGGGGATGAAAGCAGATTTTGCTTGCACCTAAGCGATGGTCGTTTGCGTGTACGACATACAGTTGGTGACCTTGTCTCGTAGAGTGCATTCGTCCAAGCCACAGTCCCCACTACTGGCCTTATGGTCAGGGGTGCGATAAGCTCCAACTTTCGTTCACCGTTCGTGTTTCTGGAGGGACGCTAATCAGCGTTCGATACGTGCTGAATGTCGTTAGACCCGTTCTCTTGCCGTTCTAGCAGCAGGAAGGCGATTTGTTGTTCCAACAGGATAATTTTCATCCACACAGTGTTCGTGAAACTCAACGTGCTCTGCAAGACATGTGCAAACTTCCCTGGCCAGCACAATCTTCAGACTTGTGTCCAATCGAGAAGTAGTGGGATATGTTGGGGCGAGAAGTGACTCGTGCAAGTCTGCCAACGATTCTTACAGAACTCCGTGAACAGATAGAAAAAGCATGGAATAACTAAACCCAGGACAACATTCGCCATCTGCACGACGGACGGGATGCCAAAGTCAGCTCAAGAATCTCCGCCCTTGGAGGCTATACCTACCAATTACTAATATGAATATTTCAGCATGGGTCCATACCTGGTACCTCAGAACCGCTTGTGCTATTGATCGTTTCGCGTACTCCTTAAGGACTGTTGCAAAAATAAATCCTGAACGAAGTGGAAACCTCTAAAATGAAGTACAGTTTCTTTTTCGTCTGTGTATTCTGGAAATGCTGAATATTGTCCATGCTCTGTTGGGGTTATGCTTCTTTTTAAAGTGGCTAATGCCTCTGAGCACTATGGGACTCAACTTCTGAGGTCATTAGTCCCCTAGAACTTAGAACTATTTAAACCTAACTAACCTAATGACATCACACACATCCATGCCCGAGGCAGGGTTCGAACCTGCGACCGTAGCGCTTTTTAAGGTGGCTTATTTCCACCTCACACTTAAATCCTCATAGACTTCTGAATGAGCTGTGTCAATTTTGACCTTTCACTGACAGTAACACATAAATCTTCTTTATTTCCCTCTGTGGCTGCGCGTTTTCGATTGAGTATTTATGAGCGCCTGCAGTGCAGGAGGGCGTTATCGAACAAAATCTGCAAAAGTGCCAAATTGAAAGCCGATTTTTGATGTGGGGACACAGAGGTACACAGCAGAGCGACGGTTCCAGCGAAGCTGCGCTGATTCGAACAGAATGTCGCCCTTGACGTTTCCAGTAATTTGAGCAGTCTGCAGGTTTCGCTTTCAGCGGAAGCGGACAGAAAAGCATCATGGAGGGCTGCGTCACGTGCCGTTTTAGAAATATCGACAGCTTCTGGAGCCATTCAATCGGTGAAAATAAACTCTTTAAATGGTTTTGTCGCAATAAAATCTCGTTTTAACGACGAGAGAGAGCAAAAACTGCGAATGTTGTGAGGCGAAATATGCCTCTGCAGTATCTAAAACGCAACATCAGCCAAATACTGTGTCCGTCGTTATTCGTGGAGTTGTAGGGCGCTGTCCGCATGAAAGTTTGAATGTGGCTTCATGTGCAGCCACTGTGAAATCAATATTTACTCTCTCACTTTACCGCTCCCACTAGGTACGGAAAGAGAACCTTTGATTAAATCGACTTGACTATAATTAACTATCAACATTAGGAGAGTAAAATTTTCTCTCTGCAGCGCAGTGAGTGCTGATATGAAACATCCTGGCAGATAAAAATTGTGTGTAACAGACTGGCGTTCGAACCCGGCACCTTCACCTTAAGGGGGGAAGTGACGAGCAGTCGAGCTACCTTAGCATTTACCTGTGAAAGGCGAAGGTCCCGAGCTCGACTCCCGTTCCGTCACACAGTTTTAATTTGTCTGGAAGTTTCAACTAGCAATGTATGTAACAAATAATTTACGAACGTTTTAGCTAATTCATAATGAGTTTTATTTTCTTTTGTGTTACAGAGATGTTTGAGGTGGCAGAGTTAGGTGAGACACCATATATACATACGGTGTCTCACTTAACTCTGCCACTAGGTGATATATATATATATATATATATATATACGGTGTCTCACCTAACTCCGCCAGCTCAAATATCTCTGGAACAACAATAGATATTCAAAAACGGTTTTCAGCAGCAAGAACGTACGGTAGGGGCTTAGGAAACCAAATACTATGCGAAATTTTAAAACGTAAACAAATACTATTTTCAACACACTTGTGTATTTTTAAACGGACGCCCCCCATTATTTCGTACGCAATCAATAGCATGAAAAATCACAAAAGTAATGGCGTTGGTTGCATCGCAATACATCAATCACTTCACGAGAAATTGCGAAGCGAAGTCGACGATTGAAATAAATGAAGCGCACAGCAAGCTCAAACCTTGAGACTCTAGCGTGCACCTCACACTGCCTGTGTCAGGGGCTCACACAATGGGAAGGTATGCACAATCCACAAAAATAAAAAAGTAACACGTGCAACGTGAAGTTACGTTTCTCTAATTGTAAATGTATGTTTATTCTAGCAAAATGACAACTAGAGCTAAATTTAGAGACAACGCACTTGAATTCACTTTGCTAAACACATTTACTAGTGCCCTGTCGCCCACAGAAAATGTATTGTTGTGCATTACATCCAGCATAGAAAAGACACCTACATCTTGACCAATGAAACTGTGTCACGTCAACATATCTTCTAAGTGCCCTTCGTTTGCACCAATACACGTTTGCAGACGGGTAACGAAAGAGTGTTGCACAGACTGTAGAGTTTCTACAGATTTTGCCGCACACGCCGCAGTTATACGATCTACATCTACATCCATACTCCGCAAGCTACGTGACGGTGTGTGGCGGAGGGTACCTTGAGTACCTCTATCGGTTCTCTCTTCTATTCCAGTCTCGTATTGTTCGCGGAAAGAAGGATTGTCAGTATGCCTCTGTGTGGGCTCTGATCTCTCTGAGTTTATCCTCATGGTCTCTTCGCGAGACATACGTAGGAGGGAGCAATATACTGCTTGACTCCTCGGTGAAGGTATGTTCTCGAAACCTCAACAAAAGCCCGTACGGAGTTACTGTGTGTCTCTCCTGCAGAGTCTTCCACTGGAGTTTATCTATCATCTCTGTAACACTTTCGCTATTACTAAAAGATCCTGTAACGAAGCGCGCTGCTCTCCGTTGGATCTTCTCTATCTGTTCTATCAACCCTATCTGGTACGGATCCCACACTGCTGAGCAGTATTAAAGCGTACTGTAACCTACTTCATTTGTTTTCGGATTGCATTTCCTTAGGATTCTTCCAATGAATCTCAGTCTGGCATCTGCTTTACCAACGATCAACTTTATATGATCATTCCATTTTAAATCACTCCTAATGCCTACTCCCAGGTAATTTATGGAATTAACTGCTTCCAGTTGCTGACATGCTATATTGTCGCTAAATGATATGGGATCTTTCTTTCTATGTATTCGCAGCACATTACACTGGTCTACATTGAGATTCAATTGCCATTCCCTGCACCATGCGTCAATTCGCTGCAGATCCTCCTGCATTTAAGTACAATTTTCCATTGGTACAACCTCTCGATATATTACAGCATCATCCGCAAAAAGCCTCAGTGAACTTCCGATGTCATCCACAAGGTCATTTATGTACATTGTGAATAGCAACGGTCCTATGACACTCCCTTGCGGCACACCTGAAATCACTCTTACTTCGGAAGACTTCTCTCCATTGAGAATGACATGCTGCCTTCCGTTGTCTAGGAACTCTTCAATCCAATCACACAATTGGTCTGATAGTCCATATGCTCTTACTTTGTTCATTAAACGACTGTGGGGAACTGTGTCGAACGCCTTGCGGAAGTCAAGAAACACGGCATCTACCTGGGAACCCGTGTCTATGGCCCTCTGAGTCTCGTGGACGAATAGCGCGTGCTGGATTTCACTCGGACCGGTAACCCATGTCCTGCAGATTCACTTTACCATGTTTTGTAAACGAAGGCTCGTCCGTAAACAACGTATTGCTTAGGAATATTGGACTACCTTTGCAACTGCTGAAGTGCAAACCGACAGAATGCAATGCGGGATTCAAAGTCATTCCCGTACAGTTGTTGGTGCAGTGAGATATGGAACGGATGAAACCGATGCCGATGCAAGATTCTGCACACACTATTGTGGCATATTCCTACACTTCGTGCAATTTCTCGCACACCCACCTGAGGATTGTGCGCTGCAGCAGCCGGAACAGTAATTTAGTTTCCATTGCCAGTCGCTGGCGTTGTACGTCGACGTTTTGTGGGAGCCCAGCTTCCTGTTTCCGTGAGTGTCTTGCAGATGTTGCCAATGATTCGACGTGACGGACACAGCCGATTTGTATTTCTGTGACATTCGCCGTAAATTAAAATATCTAATTTTTCTTCATTACTGAAAGCCGGCATATCGACTAGATGACGGCAAATGTAACAGGCCACAAGAAAACAGGTTTTAATGTGGCAACGTATGTGAATTACGTTACAATATGAGAGCAGTTAAGCAGCCCAAATTAGGAGACACTTGTTCACTGCAGGTAGAGCGTGCTGTGGTGACAATGGTATGTTTACGGCAGGGTACAGGTTCCAGTGCAGGCAGGCCCTGCTCTGAGCACAGTACTACATGCGGTGCATTGCGTCAGAAACTGTGACGCCGTTGCTGTACTTTATAAGCCACATATTTAAGAACTTACGAGGTTTAGAAACGTGAAACCATGTGTGTTACCACTAATCGTACATGTAGTTGTAATTTCGCAACATTAAGTATTGTGCGCAGGACATCCATCATTCTGAAACTGCATTGTTTGACACATTATAAGAGGAGGACCGTGTCAAGTAAGGTACAGCTCGTGAAGGGGCTAAACTCTCCCCCTTTAGGAGAGCCATCAATGAAATATGGGCCACTGAGACGTGTTGTCATACAATACCACACCATACATTAACACTCCACTGACGTAGTACGTCAGTCACATCTCGATTACCGGCAGCGTGAGGTGCACGCTTGAGTCTCACGACGGGCGCTAGCCGTGCGCTTCATTTACTTCTAGCGTCAACTTCGCTTCTCAGTTTCTCGGGATGTAACTGACGTATTGCGATGCAACCAAAGCCATTATTTTTGTGACTTTTCATCCTATTGATTGCGTACGAAATAATAGGGGGTGTCCATTTAAAAATACGGAAGTTTGTGTGGAAAATAGCATTTGTTTACGTTTTAAAATTTCGTATAGTATATGGTTTCATAAGCCCCTGCCGTACATTCATGCTGGTGAAAACCGTTTTTGAATATCTATTGTTGTTCCAGATATCTTTGAGATGGCAGAGTTAGGTTCTCTAGACACCCTGTATACCATATAATGATTTTTTTTTTTTTTGTGACTGGTGTTTTCTGTAGTTTCGAAAATCACTGAACATGACAGCATTTACAGTTCCTTTCCCTACAGCTCGGAATGTCTCATTGTCAAGTCAAATTTGAATATTATTTGCTTCAAATCCGAATATTTAGCCTCGACATCCAGGCGACATGCAGTCACCGACAGAAAATATATTGTTATTTATTTAAAATTACCCTAAACAACCTGTGGCAGGCAAGAAGACTCAAATTACAACGCTTTACAACGTGTCTTGTGGTAAAAGACGATATTTTTCCTTCTTTCTCACGATCCTGAACGGTACAACAGAAACACCAACATTGCTCTACGTAAGCCCTCCTCTTGTTTTTTGATGCAGTAAATATCAAACTATGTATGAAAATTGCAGCACCAAGAAGGATACATGTAATTAACCTGAAATGTACGTGACGTGTTCAGAAAGCAAGTGAACTAGATTTTTTATATTCTTTTAAAATACACTCCTGGAAATGGAAAAAAGAACACATTGACACCGGTGTGTCAGACCCACCATACTTGCTCCGGACACTGCGAGAGGGCTGTACAAGCAATGATCACACGCACGGCACAGCGGACACACCAGGAACCGCGGTGTTGGCCGTCGAATGGCGCTAGCTGCGCAGCATTTGTGCACCGCCCCCGTCAGTGTCAGCCAGTTTGCCGTGGCATACGGAGCTCCATCGCAGTCTTTAACACTGGTAGCATGCCGCGACAGCGTGGACGTGAACCGTATGTGCAGTTGACGGACTTTGAGCGAGGGCATATAGTGGGCATGCGGGAGGCCGGGTGGACGTACCGCCGAATTGCTCAACACGTGGGGCGTGAGGTCTCCACAGTACATCGATGTTGTCGCCAGTGGTCGGCGGAAGGTGCACGTGCCCGTCGACCTGGGACCGGACCGCAGCGACGCACGGATGCACGCCAAGACCGTAGGATCCTACGCAGTGCCGTAGGGGACCGCACCGCCACTTCCCAGCAAATTAGGGACACTGTTGCTCCTGGGGTATCGGCGAGGACCATTCGCAACCGTCTCCATGAAGCTGGGCTACGGTCCCGCACACCGTTAGGCCGTCTTCCGCTCACGCCCCAACATCGTGCAGCCCGCCTCCAGTGGTGTCGCGACAGGCGTGAATGGAGGGACGAATGGAGACGTGTCGTCTTCAGCGATGAGAGTCGCTTCTGCCTTGGTGCCAATGATGGTCGTATGCGTGTTTGGCGCCGTGCAGGTGAGCGCCACAATCAGGACTGCATACGACCGAGGCACACAGGGCCAACACCCGGCATCATGGTGTGGGGAGCGATCTCCTACACTGGCCGTACACCACTGGTGATCGTCGAGGGGACACTGAATAGTGCACGGTACATCCAAACCGTCATCGAACCCATCGTTCTACCATTCCTAGACCAGCAAGGGAACTTGCTGTTCCAACAGGACAATGCACGTCCGCATGTACCCCGTGCCACCCAACGTGCTCTAGAAGGTGTAAGTCAACTACCCTGGCCAGCAAGATCTCCGGATCTGTCCCCCATTGAGCATGTTTGGGACTGGATGAAGCGTCGTCTCACGCGGTCTGCACGTCCAGCACGAACGCTGGTCCAACTGAGGCGCCAGGTGGAAATGGCATGGCAAGCCGTTCCACAGGACTACATCCAGCATCTCTACGATCGTCTCCATGGGAGAATAGCAGCCTGCATTGCTGCGAAAGGTGGATATACACTGTACTAGTGCCGACATTGTGCATGCTCTGTTGCCTGTGTCTATGTGCCTGTGGTTCTGTCAGTGTGATCATGTGATGTATCTGACCCCAGGAATGTGTCAATAAAGTTTCCCCTTCCTGGGACAATGAATTCACGGTGTTCTTATTTCAATTTCCAGGAGTGTATTATGTTTCAAAAATCTTTCGGGATACTGTTGAATGACTTTTTGAAAACTTTTCCGCGTGAATGTCATCCCGTTCAATCCATGTGGCGAGACATGGCAGAAGCTTTTTTATTCCTTCTTCGAAAAACTCTGCTGTCAGCTCCTTACGCACTCGAGCACATCTTTCTGCACATGTTCGTCGGTTGCAAAATTTAATTTCACTCAAGCGTACCTTCATGGAAGTCGAAAGATGATAATATGAAGGCCCCCAGTCTGGGAAATACAGGGTTTGGTTCAAAACATTCCAACCAATGAGTCCAAGCTCACTTTGGTGGCTAATGCTGTTTGAGGACGGGCGTTGATGTGCAGCAAGCACACTCCTCTCATCAACATTTCACTCCATTTGTTTCAAATGTTCCTTTTGAGTTGAACAAATTCTCACAGTATCACTGTGAATTGAAGGTCTCCCGCTGAGGCAGAGATTCCACGTAATTGATGCATTTTCCGTCCCTAAACACGATTTTTTTTTGCCCGGAATTGTGGTTCTGCATTTTTTGGCAGAAATGGAATTGGTGCGCTGCTACTGTGACGACCGTCTTTTTGCCTCAAGCGTGCAATGAGCCACTCACGTTTCATTTCCAGTCGCAATAGTACTCAGGCAGTCTTTACCTCCCAGTTCAGTTGCTCAAGAAACCTTCAGGCGGTACCCTCCCGATCTTTCTTGAGCTGCTCTGTCAGTTGTTTTGGGATCCACCTTGCGTACAATTTTGGAGTATCCCAGCGTTTCTGTGATTGTCTCTTATAAGAGGGTTGTGGCAACATTGCCGAAATTTCATGCACTGACAATTGGCGGTCTTCGCGAAGAGTTCCCTGATGTTTGCGCCAACCTATCAGACAAAATGGAAGGCCTACCACTCCTACGTTCGTCATGAAAATTTGTTCTGCCTCCATTAAACTCCCTAAACAACTTATAAACACTTGTTCTGTTCATAACACCTTCGCTGCAAACTGTTTTGCTTGCTAAAAAATTTCTGTAGGTGGTATTCCTTCCGCAGCTAGGAAGCGGATCACAACACGTGGCTCGCAAATGGCGGGATTCCTTACCGACGTCTTTCACACAACTGAACTCTACAACGTGAGTTTATGTAACACTGTGTTACTGCGATGCTCGCTCTGGTCAGGGGATCCCCCTCCACCACTCGGTGTTGTCAACCCTCAAAAACCAAAGATACTCAGCCCGTTATGGTCACAGCACTCCTAC
Organism: Schistocerca americana; assembly: GCF_021461395.2. Classification (NCBI taxonomy): domain Eukaryota; kingdom Metazoa; phylum Arthropoda; class Insecta; order Orthoptera; family Acrididae; genus Schistocerca; species Schistocerca americana. The sequence continues at coordinate 208,100,990 of NC_060125.1, read as the reverse complement.
TTCGTGAACATGCCTTGAATACAGCAAAGGATGACCTTTACAGTTATAACCTCATCTGACTTCAAGAATTCAGTATAATTACTTCGTGAACTTGGACTTTCAGAGGAGTAGACGGAAGAAACAGAACACTGTCTTAGTGCCACCCCTGCTTGGCTCCTATAAACTAGAATGTCTGCATCCGCAATGAATGGTCAGCACATCTGACTGCATGGGGTGGGGGACCCAGTTTTTCAACGGCGAGGGGACTGGAGCTACGTCTACTCAGCCTCTTGACGTCAACTGATGAACTAATGCTCTAAGGTCTGAAAAGCTGCCAACGGACGGGAAAGTGGTGTGATGAACACATGGCCCTCCACACTGCAACCAAGTGACATCAGTGCCAGAGATTGGCACGCTACCGGTTAGGATCGTACGATATTCAGGGCCTGATGCGCCCTTGCAGAGCTAAATAAAAAATTGAGAACAATAGATATTTTCATTCACTTAGTAAACCTGTATGAAAGTGTGGTCCTCGGTGCACATTTGCGCAAGTTGTGGAGCATTACGGAAAGTAGGGAACAGTCCATCAGTGGTTTCTTTCATAGCTACAAATCACGAAGCCGTACGTTATCCTCGAGAGATGAGAAAAATAAATTAGAATCGAAACAGGATGATATGTGTAACACACGGCACTATTTTTTATCCAGAACTTCTGTTTGTGTTCGTCAGCGCGACGATATTCTGTCTTTAAATATGTATCTAAGTTCTGCATAGCAACAAACATATGAACGCTTGACGATTTACTGGCTTCTTTTTCCTTACTACTATTTTATTACATCATATGAAGACCTAACATTCTATGCACCCTAAGGACCAAAAGCAATGTTTTGAGATATGACAAAAAATTTGGTATGGCATACGAAATCAGCATGCACGTTTTTACAGTATTTTTTATTATCACGAAGGAAATATCTACTAAAGTGCAAGGCGGGAGAAAATTGCATTAAATTCTTTAGAAAAAGAAAATTAAAAAATTGAGGGCGGAAGGTGTCTAACACATTACCTTATTCAGACTAAATGGTCTAAGACCAACAGAGTTATCATGCTACAATGGTTGACAAAACATATCTAAATACAAATATCTTAAGACACGTAAACAATGCAAATCAAAAATAATTAGTTTGCAGTGCCATTAAATACGGCTTTAGTTTTGTCCATAACAGTAGTCAGTCTAAGTCACAAGTTTCCTTTTCTTACCAATTACAATGCCAGTATTTCTGTGCAGTTCAAGACATGGAATAGACATAATGCTATGCTGTTAGCTTTACGACACCCTTTACCCTTACGCCACTATTACGTTATTGCTGTACTGTTATCCTTAGCATGAACACAGGAGTTGTAATATGAAAGTGAAGCACGTAGTGCATAGCTGAGCGAGTGAGTTAGCACGAACAATACTTGTTGCAGATCGATTGTTAAGGTCCAAGTGTTACTTCCAGAACACGACAAACCATTCTCCCACGGGCTCTGCATTTGTTTGCTGAGTACAGGCTTGGAGATCCCGGGGTTCCTGAGCTGAGGACTGGTAAGCGCCTCCAGTCGTCTGCCACCGGAACCTCTGGGCGTACTTCAGCGACCACCGTGCGGCGCGGCGGTGGGTCGTTGTGTGTCACAGGGAACGGGGATCTTGGCTTGACTGCCCGGATCGCGAGGATGGAATAAACCTCTAGAAATCCCCTCAATCTTAAGGTGTGATGCGCGCTGATGAGATGCGTGGCTGTTGAGGTGGAACAGTCGTTGGCGGGAACCTCCGGGGACCCTGCCGCACCTCAGTTGTATATGGCTCACTCAAGGATGTGGGGCTCGGTCTGAGTGGACCCTTATTTCTCCAGCTGCTTGTGGGACCAAAATGGATCCTCCGAAATTCTCTGTACCCCCTACCAGTGGAAAGGTTGGGCCTCTGGAAAGTAACAACACCCAGTCCAACATCTAGCTCCCAACAAGTCAAGAACCTTTACAAAGCACATTTCCTCGGGGAGTATGCGCTAGAAACTGAATTGCACAACACCTTGAACTACAGAAAAGGTGTTGCGACTTACAGGGATCTAGTTCCCCAAGAAGAATTGAAAGCTGAATGGTCCCAGGAAGGCACTGTCAACGTGCAGCACGTTACGAAATGGGTGGATGGTGATCTCGTGAAATCAGACTCGTTTATTGTCACGTTTAACAGCACTAAACTTCCAGAGCGTGTGAAGGCGGGTTTCCTCCGCCTCAGTGTACGACCCTTTTACCCCAATCCAATGCATTGTTTTAAATGCCAGCACTTGGGGCACACTACTACACATTGTATTCTTGCACAACTGCATGAATGGGGTTTTCGTGGCAACCTGCCCATCTTCGTTCGGTCTTTCCTGCTTCAGCAGTTTTCCAGGACCTGAGCTGATGACACACTGTCTGACCGATTTGAGCAGGAGAGTGGTTTCCCTCAGGGCAGTGTTTTACCCTCTTTTCCACAGCCATCAACAGTATCACATCTACGGTAAGCAGTCCAGTACAGTGCTCCTTATTTGTGGACGGTTTTGCTGTTTTCTGTTCCTCCTCCAGCTTTGTAATGGCTTGGTTCTAATGGCTCTGAGCACTATGGGATTTAACTTCTGAGGTCATCAGTCCCCTAGAACATGAAACTACTTAAACCTAACTAACCTAAGGACATCAAACACATCCATGCCCTAGGCAGGATTCGAGCCTACGACCGTAGCGGTCGCACGGTTACAGATTGTAGTGCCTGGAACCGCTCGGCCACTCCGGCCGGCTGTAACGGCAGGCCGTCAGTTGTTACTTACGGTGTGGCAGCTAGAGGAACGGGCTGCGAAGACGGGTTTTCAGTATTCTGCCGCTAAGTGTGTGTGTATGTTCATTTTAAACGTTCTTCTCGTCTTTTTAATTTGCCTGCCTTGAATATGGGTGACACCATCCTATATTTTAGAGACACAGTGCGGTTTCTGGGCCTCAATTTTGACTCCAGATTATCATGGTTGCCACACCTGCGAGCCTTGATAGCTAGAACCCTGAGGACACTGAACATCAAGTGCCTTAGCGACAGGTCTTTGGGAGCGGACAGGGCATGTCTCCTCCAATTCTATCGTGCTTTTGTGCGCTCACAGCTGGACCACAGGTGCTCCGTGTATGGGTCAGCGAGGCATATCATTGATGCCATCTACCATGAGGGGATTCGGCTGGCCATGGGTGATTATCAGACCAGTCCCATACCCATCCTCTGGGCTAAAGTGGGGAAACTGCCACTTACCATCCAGCGCGAGCTCCTCATGGTGAGCCAAGTGTGTAAGTTCCTGGCAGCTCCAATTTCACCCGCACACCATACTGTTGTTCATCCACGAGCCACGATGCCATTTGGGATCTGCGTGCAGCATGTACTGGAGACACTCGGTGTGGCGCCAGTCCAAACCCAAATCCAGGATTTTAACCTTCTGCCGCCCTAGTTACTGGAGAGGCCCAGAGTGATTTTATATTTGGTGCGGTACAAGAGAGATAGCACCCCTGCTTCCGTTTTTAATGCGGTATTTTCTGCCGTCTTATCTGAGCACCACAACCATGTCACCGTTTTTACGGATGGATCTAAACAGGGTGACTTCGTTGGCTGCTCTGTCGTTTTCCCGGATCGTATCCTCAAGGTCAGACTACTTCCCGAATTTGCCATTTTCGACGCAGAATTAAATGCAATCTTGCGGGCACTGGAGCAGATGAGACATTCTCCCAGTGTTACATTTCTCATCTGTTCAGATTCGCTGAGCGCTCTCCAACGTTTGTACCCAGCAGATAAAGCAACCCAGACTATCTGGGGCGCCCTCCTCCAACTACAGTGTCTAGGGCAGGAGGTGCTTTTCTGCTGGGAACCAGAGAACGTGGGAACTCCGGGGAACGAAACGGTGGATCATCGAGCAGCCAAGGAGGCGTGTCGTGACCGTCGCCTCGATATACTCTGTGCAAATCCGATAGAAGGGTTTGTGTTGGGCGAATGCCTTGAGCACCTTGCCCACCATAACGTGTAGTACTAATTTTGAAGAACAGAGGGGTTACAGTATTGGGACGCTTTTTGTGGTTAGCAGGGGGGAACCCTATTGTGCTTCAGAAACCGCTAAATGCAGAAGATATAACCACTTTTTAGAGCATTCTGTACTCTATACAGGAGAGTAACAGCAATGTTGATTATGTGGATCAGGATGACAGTGCACCATGACCTAAGCAGCATGGTGAATAAAAGATTTGTGATCAGTCTTCTTCTGGTCAATTGAAGGATTGGTTTGCAACAGCTACAATGGCAGCTTGTCTCCATTCTGTGCGTCTTTCAGCTTTTCTCTTCATTTCTTTATGGGTGTTTGATCCATGTACCTCAGTAGTGGTCTTCCTCTTAGTCTTTTACCCTCGACATATCCCTCTATGATTGTGTTCAGGAGTCCTTTATGTCTTAATAGATGGCCTGTAAATTGCACTTTTCTTTTAACAACGAAACTCCAGAAGCTTCTCTTCTCACCTGCTCTTTCCAGAACCACTTCGTTTGTGACCTTGTCCATACATTTTATTTTGAGCATGCATCTATAGCACCACATGTCAAAAAAAATTTTGCTTCTGGTCTTCCTCTGTCCCGAGAGTCCATGTTTCACACCCATAGAATCCCACACTCCACACATATGATTTCAAAAATCTTTTCCTGATATCAAGGCTGATGCTCTTAGACGTTAAGATGTTTTTGTTCTTTGCTTGAGCAGTTGTGATCAGTAACGGTTCTAAAATCGACTGGCCCGTCCAGAGTCCCGGCCTGAATCCAATGGAACAGCTGTGGGAGGAGTTCTAACGTCAACTTTATACTCCAGCGATCAAAACCACTATCTTCTCTCGTTTAGGCTCTGTGGAATAATGGGCTGCCATACCTCCAGAGACATTCAGGCAATTCATGGTGTAGTGTTGGCTGAAGAGCCAACACTGTGTTTCTAGAGGAGGCCGAAATGCACGCGTTTAATTACACGCTGACTGGCGTGAGGTCTGAAACAGGACAATATCTTGAGAATTGCAAATAAAGTACGTAGATGATGTAACACTTAACTTTAATCCACAACTGTAGAACATCTCTCGTTACGGTACATGCTTCATAATATTAATTATCAACTGCTATGGCGCCTTTCTAGGTCGTAGCAAACGACGTAGCTGAAGGCTATGCTAACTATCGTCTCGGCAAATGAGAGCGTATCGGTCAGTGTAGCCTCGCTAGCAAAGTCGGCTGTACAACTGGGGCGAGTGCCAGGACGTCTCTCTAGACCTGCCGTGTGGTGGCGCTCGGTCTGCAATTACTGACAGTGGCGACACGCGGGTCCGGTGTATGTTAATGGACCGCGGCCGATTTAAAGGCTACCACCTAGCAAGTGTGGTGTCTGGCGGTGACACGACATTCCTCCCCCGCAAATCAGCGTACGGTTGTGTTATAAGGCTTCCGCCCGCCGTGGGGAGGACCCCGTGTTGACGTATGGGACGAGGTGGGGAGCCTAATAACAGGCGAGGCTGTGCCACGCGCACCCGGCCATTCGGTCCGAGGGGAGCTAGGAAACGCCTGAAAACCTAGTCCAAGGTGCACGTCAACATGCGGTGTATGCGCCCGTAGAGAGACAGGAGGGGCCGAAGGGTCGACCTCCATCGCGTCGGGGTACCCGACGGGCGTAGATGACATGTGGTCCGGAGCGGGCAAGAGTTCCATGTCGGAGGACAGCTGGTCACGGGAAGCGATCGGCGGCGTGTGACCCAGGGAGGCGCTTGGCGGCTGCAGCGAAGCGTCCACTGCGGGCGGCGCCGGCGGGAGAACAGGCGGCGGCGGCGGCGGCGGCGGCGGCGCGTCGCCACGGGGCAAAATGGAAGGCAGCGTCGGTAACACCAGGGGATGAGGCGAGCCAGTAGATGGGTCCCCAGGGCGCTGACCAGACGGCACCGTCGCTGAAAGCAGACGGGGAGCGGCAGAACCCGTGCGACGACAGAGGCGCAGCTGAATGAGATGCCGACGCACCTCACCAGAGGCCCCCAAAACCAGATACATAGCGCGGCCGAGGCAGCGAAGAATGCGCCCTGCGAGCCAACGCCGTGAACCTCTATAGTTGCGATAGTATACAACGTCGCCTGGAGCAAAAGCAGGTGGCTGCCGCTGCGCAGGAACCTGATGCGGCTGATGTAGCAAAGACATCAAGGTTCGATGAGGACGACCGTGGAGCAACTCAGCCGGCGAGCGACCATCTCGAGGCTGAGAGCGATACGAGGACAAGAAGAGCAATAACGCGTCCTCCCGAGAATGTGACACTTTCAGCTTCAACATCTGGGACTTGAAAGTCCGGACCAATCGTTCGGCGGCACCGTTTGACTGAGGCGAAAACGGCGCGGATGTCAGATGTTGAATACCATTGGCCTTGCAGAATGACTGAAATTCTGCGGACATGAATTGTGGGCCATTGTCGGAAACAATAGTCTGTGGAAGACCTTCAATACAAAAGATAGCAGATAACGCTCCGATGGTGGCAGATTACGTCGTGGAAGACATCCGGACAACAATAGGAAAATTACTGAAGGAATCTACCACAACCAACCATCGAGCATTCCAGAATGGACCAGCAAAATCGATGTGGAAGCGTTGCCAAGGGGAAGTGGCTTTCGGCCATGCAAAGAATTTCCGCGGCGGTGCGGATTGTTGTTCGGCACACGCCATGCAAGAAGAGCACATATTCGTAATCACAGCATCGATTCCGAACCAAGCACAGTGCTGACGAGCAAGTTGTTTCGTGCGCACTATACCCCAATGTCCATGGTGGAGAAGCCGTAAGACAGAGGACTGTAACGAACGTGGGACCACGACCCTGGACTGATCATTATCAGAACGCAACAGCAAAACACCACGTGAACAAAAAGTCTCTCCTTGTGAGCAAAAAATCGGCGAACCAACGGATCCTCGATCCGTGATTTCGACAAGGGCCATTGCGTAGCAACAAAACGCAAAACGGTAGCAAGGACAGGGTCAGCAGCTGTGGCTGTAGCCACACGATGAAAATCGATCGGAAACGATTCGACCACATCATCGGTTTCCGAATCAATGAACAGACAAGCAAGTTCGGGAAAATCGAATGCTCTATCCTCAGCAACAGGCAAACGGGACAACGCATCGGCGTTTCCGTGCTTAGCAGTGGACCGATACAAGATATCGTAGCGGTACTGCGAGAGGAAAATAGACCAGCGAATGAATTTCTGCGCAGTACGTGGAGGTACAGGCTTGTTCGGATGAAAAAGCGATGTCAAAGGTTTGTGGTCCGTGATGATGGTAAAGTGACAACCATACAAGAAATCGTGAAACTTAGTAACACCAAATACGAGAGCCAAGGCTTCTTTCCCTATCTGTGAATAATTTCTTTGCGCAGACGAGAGCAATTTGGACGCAAAGGCAATAGAGCGATCGTGCGAACCATCTTTGTGCGCAAGCACAGCACCGATCCCGAAATCCGATGCATCTACCATCAACAAAAGGGGTTTCTGGGGATCGAATGGCGTAAGACAAGTATTTGAAAGCAACGCCGATTTCAACTGGCGAAAGGCGCGTTCGCATTCCGTCGTCCAGACGAACGGAACACCTTTACGGCGTAAGCGATGAAGCGGAGCTGAAACGGAAGAGGCATGGGGAACATAGCGATGATAATAGTTAATTTTGCCCAGCACACTCTGTAGCTGCTTCAAATTCTGCGGCGAAGGCAAGTCTTGTATGGCACAGAGGTCCTCTGGACTGGGATGTATGCCTGGGGCATTGATTACATGTCCCAAATATGGTAAGTCAAGAGCAAAAAACACACATTTGTCCTTCCGCAAGCGAAGACCATTTTGGCGCAAGACCTGAAATAATGTCCTGAGATTGGCTAATGTTCTTCTTCTGTCTTTCCGGAGATCACAATATCGTCCAGACAGTTCGCTGCAGTAGGGACCGACGCACAAACAGTTTGCAGATATTGCTGAAACAATGCAGGGGCGGAGGCACACCCAAATGGCAGTCTTTTGAATCGATACAAACCAAGATGCGTGTTAATCACCAAAACTCGCTGGGATTCTTCGTCCACCTGTATTTGCAAGTACGCATCTGCTAGGTCCAACTTCGAAAAATATTTACCCTGGCACAGTTTGTCAAAAAGATCTTCCGGGTGGGGTAAAGGAAAAGTTGCAATCACTAGTTGTGGATTCACTGTAGCTTTGAAGTCCACACACAGTCTCAGTTTTCCGGAAGGTTTCGGCAAAATTACTAAGGGTGATGCCCAGAGAGAAGCCTGCACACGTTCAATCACACCTTGTGATTCCAAATCGTGTAATGTTCTTGCGACCTCCTCACGCAATGCGTGGGGAACATTGCGCGCTCTGAAAAATTACGGTTGCGCGTTTACTTTCAGTTCCAAATGTGCTTTATAGTTCGTAGCGCAACCGAGGCCCGGTGCAAAAATGTCTGCAAATTCTTCACATAGACTAGAAACACTGGCTGAAGGCACAGTCTGGTTCACTGATAGGACCTGATTGACTATAGACAAGTTAAACAACTGAAATAAATCCAAACCAAACAAGTTTACTGCAGAAGAAGAACGAAGGACGTAAAATGACACAAGTTTTGTTTGTCCTTTGTATGTTGCAAGAAGGCTGCACTGTCCTAACACAGGGATCTCATGACCTGAATAGCTAGTTAACTTAACATTTGCGGCACACAACGGAGGTGTGCCCAGCAGTTTGTAAGTGTCTTGATTGATCAGTGAAACTGCAGCCCCGGTATCGAGCTGGAATGGTATTACTTTGCCTTTAACGTACAAGTCCACTAAAAGTTTATTGTTCTGCTGACGGCAAGAGCGACTGTCTCAAGCAACGTGAACTGATACTGGTACAAAATCACTTGAAACTTGATGGGAGTTCCGGCGATGTCGACACACACTATTTGTGGGACGAACACAGTCACTGTTAGAGTGGCACTGAGTGGAGTGGAATGAACTATATGAATTTCCATGGGCGAAGTTTCACGAGCCTGAGTATCCTTGGTTCGAATCCGGCGTGAAGCAAAGGGCCTGGAATGGTTGTGAGTTTCTGATCTGAGATTTTTCTGGCAAACACTCTGAACATGTTCTTTTTTATTACAGAAGAAGCAAATTGCTTGGCGTGACGGGCAATTTTCACGCGAATGTCTAATAGCACACCGCGGGCATGATTTCAGCACTGCATTTGCGTGCTGGCTCGGCACATGTGGCTGCGCGGACAGGCGCGAGGGCTGTTTACTGTACCGTGCAGCTCACCCGGCGGGCCGGTTAATGTGACACACAGCTGGCGAAGTTTCAAATGATTCCTGAGCAAAGTCAAGTGTATCTTGCCTATCCAATATGTCCATCACTTGTTGAAGGGAGGGATTGACTAGTTTCAAAATTTGCTCCCGTATACGAACATCAGAAACGTTCTGTGCAATTGCATCACGTACCATAGTATCTGAATAAGGGAGGCCATTCACACTCAAAAGCACAATCCCTAGTAAGGCCTTGCAAAGTTGCAACCCACTCCCTATTAGTTTGACCGGCTGTGCGTTTTGTACGAAAGAACGTATACCTTTTTGCAACTACATTGACTGATTCTTTGAAATATGCATCTAATGCAGACAAAATTTCGTCGTAGGACAGAGTTGCTACGTCGCGGCGGGGAAATAATTTCACTATCACATGGTACGTCTGCACCCCTGCACACGCCAATAAGTGAGGCTGCCGCTCGTTACCTTGAATTCTGTAGGCGGCGAGATGGAATCCAAATTGGCTTTCCAGTGCCGCATCGAAATGACGAAAAGGTGGTGCAACTGCGTGTGTGGCTGCGGTAGCGGTGGAGCGGCGGCTGCCGCATCGGTTTGCATTGCAGGTTGACCCTGGACGAGCTGTCCAAGGGCATCCAATAAGGCCTGCGTCTGCTGATTCTGTAAGCGATAAAATTCGGACAATACATCTGGAGAATGTGGCGAAGCCATGACAAGTAAATTAGAGCAATACAACCGTCAAATCTTCGTCGCCAATTTGTAGTGTTGGCAGAAGAGCCAACACTGTGTTTCTAGAGGAGGCCGAAATGCACGTGTTTAATAACACGCTGACTGACGTGAGGTCTGAAACAGGACAATATCTTGAGAATTGCAAATAAAGTACGTAGATGATGTAATACTTAACTTTAATCCACAATTGTAGAACATCTCTCGTTACGGTACATGCTTCATAATATTAATTATCAACTGCTATGGCGCCTTGCTAGGTCGTAGCAAATGATGTAGCTGAAGGCTATGCTAACTATCGTCTCGGCAAATGAGAGCGTATCGGTCAGTGTAGCTTCGCTAGCAAAGTCGGCTGTACAACTGGGGCCAGTGCCAGGACGTCTCTCTAGACCTGCCATGTGGTGGCACTCGGTCTGCAATTACTGACAGTGGTGACACGCGGATCCGGTGTATACTAATGGACCGCGGCCGATTTAAAGGCTACAACCTAGCAAGTGTGGTGTCTGGCGGTGACACCACACATGGATATCTGAATGGAGCGAGAAGTAAAAATTGATCCTAATAAAGAAAAGTGTGAAGTCATCCACTTGAGTACTAAAAGGAAACCCCTAAACATCGATTACTGATACTTCACACAAACCAAAGGCTATGAATTCAACATAGTACTTAGGGATTATAGTTACAAATAACTTAAATTAGACTGATCACATAAATTATGTTATGGGGAAGCGAACCAAAGACTGCGATTTGTAGGCAGAACACTTAGAAAATGCAAATGGTCTGCCCATAGCAGGCGAAGGGTGAACACACTACATATTAATGTCCACTAGCAGGTGCAGATACTATTAATATGATAGTGTATATAGCATGGCAACTGGTTTCCATTGTCTTGTGTAGAGTGCTTACTCCATACATCATCTTTGGACAAACAGTTGCCTAGAAAATAAATGAAAACTGTAGTACATGAGGTTATGTGAACGATACTGGTAGTGGTGGCAAATTCAGAATGGTCTGCATTGTTGTCTGATTTATCCAAGATGACAGATCCAAGATGGTGGCCTATGAGGTATTGTCAGATGTCTGTCAAGGTCACAGTCAAGTGTAAGATCAAGGTCAAGGTCGACAAGGTCAAGGACAAAGCCACTCTCATACATCCCTTCCCCCAACCCTCTTTTCATCAGTTCAGTGGATCAGTCAGAGACATCACAAAATGGCTGTGGAAGATGATATTGGCGGAAGAAATGGCTGATAATTACTCACTGATCCAATATCTGCACAAGAACTCAGTACTTGCGTTGAGCAGTCTATAATGTGTCTAGATGGCCGTGGAGAAAGAAAACGTAGTGGCATAGAAAGATGGCTGTTAGTTGCTCGCTCATCCCAGGTCTACATTTGAGCTCTGTGCTTAGAAGGACTACCAAGATAGCTGTGGGGAAAAAAATGACAGTGGAATGAAAATGACAGATAGCTGCTCACTTATTCCTGGTCTACATTTGAGCACTATACACCATTAGGTAATTATGGTTCTACAGTGTGAGATAATCACAGTGCAGTAAACCTGTCTGCAGGGAATTTCAAAAAAGAATAAACCATTTATAACGCCTCGAGAAATAAGCACAGCCTGACAGATGGGCCACTATGTATCAATATATATATAAAAAAAAAGCACACTCCAATAACAGACACAATCTTTGGTTCCTTAAGCTTCCCTGCCTGGATTTAAAAACAACAGACACTACATCACTTGCTCGCCCACAGTTAAAACATATGTCTTTACACACACTGCCAAACAAACTGCACTGTTATCACACACACACATACACAGACACTGTGGTCGTTAAGTATCACATGTGAACCATATAACATAGCGAGAGGCCCTAGTCTAATTGACCCACATTTACTCTGGTTCTACGGTTAATAGCGGGAAGGCTGTGCCCTGCATATGACTTGTGACACCCCATAACATGTCACACAATGTACATACTAAGAAAAGCATGTATCACGTGAAAAACAATGCCACCAGTTCAAAAGTAGTTATTCTCTACTGTGAGACGTGCTAACGAAACACAATAATTTTTCCATTCCAAGTACAGAAAATTCTACTTTTTACATTCCAAATATAGTAGCTGCTTTATATATAGAAACAAATGAAGCTGTCCTTGATATAATATGACACCAGTACACCAGTATCATTTCCAGTTACACTGATTAATGAATGTTTCTTCGGAAAAATCGCATTCACGTTTTATTTGGGGATGTGTGTATGTGTGTGTTTTTTTGGGGGGGGGTGCAATTACAAATATTTTATTACACAAAATAGGATAATTTATAAGTACAATTATATTATTTAACAAATGGTTCTTTAAAATAATTACATTCACACTTTAGTGAGGGCTATGGTTGGATCAACTGCAATGTTCTTGTTACATTATGTCCCCCCCCCCTCCGCCCACAAACACACACAACACTCTCACCATAGAACACAAACAACGCAAATTACACACAAGACATCACTCTTAAAATTTACCATCAGGCGTTGTAGGGAATAGGGCAAAGCAAGGCAATAACCATGTCTTTATATATGGAGGTCATCCACAAGTGCAGCCTCCACACCATATGTAAATAGCTGACATGCATTCACTGAACTTGCATTCACACTGATGATGTGCATCCGCGTGTAACCTTCTCATGGTAGGGGCGAACCTGTGTACCCAAGCACACCCCTTCCCATTGTAAATAGTAATCTGCAAAAGCTTTTGGGCATCTAATGATTCTGTGTCGGCTTCAAAGCAACATATAGAGTCGTCTTACAGTACCTCCATGGTGTTCCCATTGTGAGATCTATTACTCACACACTGAACAGGGTCATGTAGGGAAATCAAGCAACAACATGTAAATACAGGATTTTTGGATTAAATACTAAGGGAAGGCTGGCTGTGGTGGCCGCGCGGTTCTAGGCGCTTCAGTCTGGAACCGCACGACAGCTACGGTCGCAGGTTCGAATCCTGCCTCGGGCATGGATGTGTGTGATACCCTTAGGTTAGTTAGGTTTAAGTAGTTCTAAGTTCTAGGGGACTGATGACCTCAGATGCTAAGTCCCATAGTGCTCAGAGCCATCTGAACCATTTTGAACTAAGGGATGTGTAATAATTGCCACTGTTTCTCTATTCATTAACAAATTAATAAAACATACATTAAATGGTGTGTGTTATCATATCTTACACACCTACAATCATTTTAAATATTAAATTCGGATTTGAGCTCAAGGATAGCAAATTCTCTTTACATTAACGTCATTTAGCGAAGTTTGGTAATGTAGGACAGTACTCTCAGGTGTGTGGATGTATGGAGTGTAATATAATAAGGTCCCTGCTTCACAGAAGACAGTCATATAATGAGGTGTCGTCATTGTCAGCCATTTTTTCCAACATTTCTTTCTACCATTTTCTGCACTGTATGTTATGGTCAGGTGCCATTGATGTTTTCTTCCGTGTATGTCGACTGCTTAGGATTTAGGCGATATGCATTCACAATAATATATGAATTTATGAAATTTACTCAAAAATTAATCAGCTGCAACAGTTAAAACACATACTATACATATACAAATAGCACTGTATCACACCTAGTTCACAGTTCAAGTTTATGGAAATTCAATTTTTCAAAGTAAATGTTCTTAATTAAAAAAATACTTACAGTTACAGGGGCTATGAATCTTGGAGGATTTTATGCATCTGTAGTGAAATACAGCTGATATGCTGCAGACCTTCTATTCTCAATGATATGTGTTTTATTGCCTACCTTACTTTTCTATTACCACTTCAGATTGTGCCACGTTGCATGACCACCGTCCTGTCATATGTTCAGGATCTGGCTTACAGTCCATAAAATTCTGATGCATTGGTGATCACACATTCGTTTGCAGCCTCAAGACATTAGCATTAAGTAGTTCCTAGCTGCATGTTATCAGGTGCCAGGTACTGACGAAGTAAGTCTACTGACGCTTTTTCACCATTTGCTGTTCGCGTGATATTGTACTTCGTAATCTCGTGTATTGCTAAATTGTTGATACTTCCTGGCAGATTAAAACTGCGTGCAGGACAGAACTCGAATTCGGGACCTTTGCCTTTCGCGGGCAAGTTCTCTACCACCTGAGCCACCCAAGCACGACTCACGCCCCGTCCTGACAGCTTTACTTCCGCCAGTACCTCGTCTCCAACTTTCCAAACTTCACAGAACCTCTCCTGCGAACCTTGCAGAACTAGCACCCCTGGAAGAAAGGATATTGCGGAGACATGGCTTAGCCACAGCGTGGGGGATGTTTCCAGAATGGAACTTGCCCTCGAAAGGCAAAAGTCCCGCGTTCGAGTCTCGGTCCTGCACACAGTTTTAATGTGCCAGAAAGTTTCACATCAGCGCACACTCCGCTGCAGAGTGAAAATCTCATTCTGCTTAAGTGTTATGCGAAAATGATGGCTGGGATGTAGATACTCATTCAGATAACTGTGAAACCTTTTCATATGATGTTATTACAAAGTAGTAAACTACTCTGCAGTTCACACTCAGATAACTGGTACAGGGTATACAGACTAAAGCGACAGAAAAAAAAATCGCGATATCAAGAAATAATGAATTTTAATTAATGAAATTTGTCTAAATAACATATTTAAGTGGTTAACATTGGAAGATCATAGTTTAATGCAATCTTGAGATAAGCCACTGCAAATGTAAACCCTGGTACATTAATAACCACTGTAGAGGACAGACTGTTGAATGCAGGCATGCAAACATGCGTGATTTGGGTTGTACATGTCCGGATTTCAGTTTGTGGGATGGAGTTTCATACTTGTTGCTCTTGGTCTGTCAATACAGGAACAGCTAATGCTATTTATGGATGCGCCTGAGTTTTCTTGACTGATGATGTCCCATATGCACTCGATTAGAAACAGATCTGGTGATCGAGTAGGCAAGGCAATAAAGCGTTCGACAGTGTAAAACAGTGCAAGATGTTTAAATTTATGAGAAAAATAGGGGTAAGCTATAGGGAGAAACGAGTCATATACAATATGTACGACAGCCAAGAGGGAATAATAAGAGTCGACGAGCAAGAACGAAGACCTTGTATTAAAAAGGGTGTAGTTCAAGTATTTCGCCTTTACTAATCAATCTGTACATCGAAGAAGCAATGATGGAAATAAAAGAAAGGTTCAGGAGTGGAATTAAAATTCAAGGTGAAAGGATATCAGTGTTACCATTGGCTGATGACATTGTTATTCTGAGTGAAAGTGAAGAAGAATTACATTATCTGCTGAATGGAATGAACAGTCTAATGAGTACAGAGTATGGATTGCGAGTAAATCGAAGAAGGACGAAGGTAATGAGAAGAAGTTTCAATGAGAACAGCGAGAAACTCAATATCAGGTTGGATGGTCAGGAAGTAGATGAAGTTAAGGATTTCTGCTACATAGGCAGTTAAATAACGAGTGACGGACGGAGCAAGAAGAACGTGAAAAGCAGACTAGCAATAGCAAAAAGGGAATTCCTGGCCAAGAGAAGTCGTCTGGAGTACAGCATTGCATGGTAGTGAAACATGGACTGTGGAAAAACCGTAACAGAAGAGAATCGAAGCATTTGAGATGTGGTGCTACAGAAGAATGTTGAAAATTAGGTAGACTGATACGGTAAGGAATAAGGAGGTACTGCGCAGAATCGGAGAGGAAAGGAATATGTGGAAAACACCGATAAGGAGAAGGGACAGGATGATTGAACATCTGTTAAGACGTGAGGGAATGACTTTCATGGTTCTAGAGGGAGCTCTAGAAGGCAAAAACTGTAGAGGAAGACAGCGATAGGATACATCCTGCGAATAATAGGGGACGTAGGCGGCAAGTGCTACTCTGAGATGAAGCTTCTCGTGGTCTTATTACACGAACTCGTTCAAACTTGCTGAGATACTGATAATGGCGTCTTTGTCTCGTTGAAGGCAATCTTGACTAACATCAACGCACCACGCCCAATCTCAAAGCTAACTAATGCTCGCGAACGTTACAGCGTGCATTTCAAGGTAACCTGATTTGCATCTTCTTATACGACTGACGGGAAATTTGAATAGACATCTTTCAGATCACATAAATTCTTCTGTGTTGCGATTTTTTCCCATTAGTGTATTATTCATTTATTCCACTCCTGTAGAGTTGGGTGGTGTTAATATAGATTGTAATCTCTGCCGCACATTTGTTTGGGTAAAAGGGCGTTCGTTTTTTATCGATATTTAAAACATAGATACTCATCAGGCTGGAAACATAGTAGTATGTATAACTATGGTCTGTGGAGTATTGTTGTTGTTGTTGTGGTCTTCAGTCCTGAGACTGGTTTGATGCAGCTCTCCATGCTACTCTATCCTGTGCAAGCTTTTTCATCTCCCAGTACCTACTGCAACCTACATCCTTCTGAATCTGCTTAGTGTATTCATCTCTTGGTCTCCCTCTACGATTTTTACCCTCCACGCTCCCCTCCAATACTAAATTGGTGATCCCTTGATGCCTCAGAACATGTCCTACCAACCGATCCCTTCTTCTGGTCAAGTTGCGCCACAAACTTCTCTTCTCCCCAATCCTATTCAATACTTCCTCATTAGTTATGTGATCTACCCATCTAATCTTCAGCATTCTTCTGTAGCACCACATTTCGAAAGCTTCTATTCTCTTCTTGTCCAAACTATTTATCGTCCATGTTTCACTTCCATACATGGCTACACTCCATACAAATACTTTCAGAAATGACTTCCTGACACTTAAATCAATACTGGATGTTAACAAATTTCTCTTCTTCAGAAACGCTTTCCTTGCCATTGCCAGCCTACATTTTATATCCTCTCTACTTCGACCATCATCAGTTATTTTGCTCCCCAAATAGCAAAACTCCTTTACTACTTTAAGTGCCTCATTTCCTAATCTAATTCCCTCAGCATCACCCGACTTAATTAGACTACATTCCATTATCCTTGTTTTGCTTTTGTTGATGTTCATCTTATATCCTCCTTTCAAGACACTGTCCATTCCATTCAACTGCTCTTCCAAGTCCTTTGCTGTCTCTGACAGAATTACAATGTCATCAGCGAACCTCAAAGTTTTTATTTCTTCTCCATGAATTTTAATACCTACTCCGAATTTTTCTTTTGTTTCCTTTACTGCTTGCTCAATATACAGATTGAACAACATCGGGGAGAGGCTACAACCCTGTCTTACTCCCTTCCCAACCACTGCTTCCCTTTCATGTCCCTCGACTCTTATAACTGCCATCTGGTTTCTGTACAAATTGTAAATAGCCTTTCGCTCCCTGTATTTTACCCCTGCCACCTTCAGAATTTGAAAGAGAGTATTCCAGTCAACATTGTCAAAAGCTTTCTCTAAGTCTACAAATGCTAGAAACGTAGGTTTGCCTTTCCTTAATCTTTCTTCTAAGATAAGTCGTAAGGTCAGTATTGCCTCACGTGTTCCAGTGTTTCTACGGAATGCAAACTGATCTTCCCCGAGGTTGGCTTCTACTAGTTTTTCCATTCGTCTGTAAAGAATTCGTGTTAGTATTTTGCAGCTGTGACTTATTAAGCTGATAGTTCGGTAATTTTCACATCTGTCAACACCTGCTTTCTTTGGGATTGGAATTATTATATTCTTCATGAAGTCTGAGGGTATTTCGCCTGTCTCATACATCTTCCTCACCAGATGGTAGAGTTTTGTCAGGACTGGCTCTCCCACGGCCGTCAGTAGTTCCAATGGAATATTGTCTACTCCGGGGGCTTTGTTTCGACTCAGGTCTTTCAGTGCTCTGTCAAACTCTTCACGCAGTATCATATCTCCCATTTCATCTTCATCTACATCCTCTTCCATTTCCATAATATTGTCCTCAAGTACATCGCCCTTGTATAGATCCTCTATATACTCCTTCCACCTTTCTGCTCTTCCTTCTTTGCTTAGAACTGGGTTTCCATCTGAGCTCCTGATATTCATACAAGTCGTTCTCTTATCTCCAAAGGTCTCTTTAATTTTCCTGTAGGCGGTATCTATCTTACCCTTAGTGAGATAGGCCTCTACATCCTTACATTTGTCCTCTAGCCATCCCTGCTTAGCCATTTTGCACTTCCTGTCGATCTCATTTTTGAGACGTTTGTATTCCTTTTTGCCTGTTTCACTTACTGCATTTTTATATTTTCTCCTTTCATCAATTAAATTCAATATTTCTTCTGTTACCCAAGGATTTCTACTAGCCCTCGTCTTTTTACCTACTTGATCCTCTGCTGCCTTCACTACTTCATCCCTCAAAGCTACCCATTCTTCTTCTACTGTATTTATTTCCCCCATTCCTGTCAGTTGCTGCCTTATGCTCTCCTTGAATCTCTGTACAACCTCTGGTTCTTTTAGTTTATCCAGGTCCCATCTCCTTAAATTCCCACCTTTTTGCAGTTTCTTCAGTTTTAATCTACAGGTCATAACCAATAGATTGTGGTCAGAGTCCACATCTGCCCCTGGAAATGTCTTACAATTTAAAACCTGGTTCCTAAATCTCTGTCTTACCATTATATAATCTATCTGATACCTTTTAGTATCTCCAGGGTTCTTCCATGTATACAACCTTCTTTCATGATTCTTAAACCAAGTGTTAGTTATGATTATGTTGTGCTCTGTGCAAAATTCTACCAGGCGGCTTCCTCTTTCATTTCTGTCCCCCAATCCATATTCACCTACTATGTTTCCTTCTCTCCCTTTTCCTACACTCGAATTCCAATCACCCATGACTATTAAATTTTCGTCTCCCTTCACAATCTGAATAATTTCTTTTATTTCATCATACATTTCTTCAATTTCTTCGTCATCTGCAGAGCTAGTTGGCATATAAACTTGTACTACTGTAGTAGGTGTGGGCTTCGTATCTATCTTGGCCACAATAATGCGTTCACTATGCTGTTTGTAGTAGCTTACCCGCATTCCTATTTTCCTATTCATTATTAAACCTACTCCTGCATTACCCCTATTTGATTTTGTGTTTATAACCCTGTAGTCACCTGACCAGAAGTCTTGTTCCTCCTGCCACCGAACTTCACTAATTCCCACTATATCTAACTTCAACCTATCCATTTCCCTTTTTAAATTTTCTAACCTACCTGCCCGACTAAGGGATCTGACATTCCACGCTCCGATCCGTAGAACGCCAGTTTTCTTTCTCCTGATAACGACATCCTCTTGAGTAGTCCCCGCCCGGAGATCCGAATGGGGGACTATTTTACCTCCGGAATATTTTACCCAAGAGGACGCCATCATCATGTAATCATACAGTAAAGCTGCATGCCCTCGGGAAAAATTACGGCTGTAGTTTCCCCTTGCTTTCAGCCGTTCGCAGTACCGGCACGGCAATGCCGTTTTGGTTATTGTTACAAGGCCAGATCAGTCAATCATCCAGACTGTTGCCCTTGCAACTACTGAAAAGGCTGCTGCCCCGCTTCAGGAACCACACGTTTGTCTGGCCTCTCAACAGATACCCCTCCGTTGTGGTTGCACCTACGGTACGGCTATCTGTATCGCTGAGGCATGCAAGCCTCCCCACCAACGGCAAGGTCCGTGGTTCATGGGGGGGGGGGGGGGGGGGGAGGGTGTGGAGTATTATGGTCGCTAAAATTCAACAGGTTGGGCAACAACAATTATTTAAAAATTCAGACCTGTCGAACGTCAGGTGCAGGTTTTATAGACGAACCTAGATGAAGAAATAACTTACGGGAACGCAGCGGCCGATATTTTGACAGGTAACTACCCCGTCATTTTCAAGGAAAAACAGCTGTCGCCGTTGGCAGAGCAACACACACAAACTCACAAAAACACACACACACACACACACACACACACACACACACACACACCACACACTACATCACATAGTCAAAGTTGACTAATGTCAGAAGAGTTAACGATACTGATGCATTAAGCCGCATTAACTCTGACATTCTGTTTTTTGATGAGGAAGAGAGCAGGTTTCCACGAAGAATTTAATCAAAAACTTCCATCTCTACTTACAAGGTGATTATTTTCAGCTGGAACCTATTTTAACACTACACCAGTAGCGCGAAGTGCATGCCTGAATCTCGGTGTTGTTATATTCCAAAGGATGACCGGCGCTAAGACAGGGTTCCGCAAAGGTCGATTTGCTCAGCTGTAAGCGTGTGTGACGCTCAGTACAACGGTGGTTCACGGTCCTGGTAGTGTGACTACTATATGACATTCCACAACTGCATCGAATACGATTAACATGCACCTTATACAAAACAGGATCGCACTTCACGGAACCTAAAGGGATCCTGATATTAGACGATGGTCGAGAAACCCCCTTCACATCATATTTCCGCAAAATATGGCCAATTCTGCTCGAAATGCCCGCTGCGTAAGGCAGAAAGGACGTAGACCTTGGTGTCACGTCAGTACTGTCATCACTCACCTAGAACATGGTTGGTTAATTTTGCAAAGCACGTCTGATCTGTCTTTCAATGTATCTGTTCTGACAAAAGGTGACTCAGGATGGATGAACTCACCTGAAAAACTCAGGGAACGTAACGACGGTGGCCTCATGAATCAGGCTATGAAGTACTCCTTCAAGCTGAGCCAGTTGGTGACAACTATTAGCTGGGAGATAAAAGTGTGAGTTGGCGTTCTATAAGCATCATGTCCCAGCTTATCATCAACCTTCCTCCTGACCAACGCTTTAGGAATGGGAAGACAGCCATCCTTTTCCACATCCTCAGTAAAACGACTATTCGGGTGCATTGAATTCAGGTATTATAATCAGTCGTTCACACTCTGACTTCCATGCGGCAAAACAACGAAAATATCTTCTATTTATCTGAAAAATATATGTAGATTTCAAAGCCACCGACAACAAGGCACGTTCCTCGAAGTCTTCCATAAACGAATTTGCAATAACAGGATTACTAAGGACAACAGAATTCCCGTGGAAACTCCATTTCTCCGCTCTTAGTATTGTTCATTCGATAAAAAGTAATAGGACGTCAACACCTACCGAAATAGCTTTGTTAACTCAACACGTAACCTAACCTCAATTAATCGTAATGAATCAGACAGAGGAAAACGAGCGAAGAGGAAGACCATATCAAAAGTCGACATACTAACATAGAATTCAGATGCGTTCCCTCTAACTAGGGTAGGAAATCAAACGAGTTCTAAGTGTGATTCTGAACCAACCAAATACTTATTGTTTAAACACTTTACACGAAAGGGGAATCCCACATCGCAGATCCAGATGAGTTTATTCAGACCTCTAATTGAGGGATAAAATTTATTCAGACCTCTAGTTGAGGGATAAAACCACCTACACACAGAAGATATACACTAGGCCTCAGCGAATATATTTCTATACTGCTGGCAAATCACTACCATACAGGTCAGAGTGCTACAGGTACTCGCTGCTTTACTCAGAAAGTCAGCATGGACTGCAGCACACGAATCCTCAACGTACATGAAGGTGTTTTCTAATGAAGTACTGCAATCTTATGCTGGTCTTGCAATTCCCTGCTCCAGTTGACATAGCACCCTGTGACATAAAGCTTGCAACGAGAAACAAACAAACAATACCTAATTGCATACAGGTTGATACAAATATGTATACTATAAGATAGCGGTCAGTACAGACCCACGAAATCTGCAGGTATGAGTGAGTTCGATGCTCCAAGACCATAGCTCTCCGTCCAGGTGGTATAAAGATTACTGCAAACAACATAACAGGGTATTATGGAGGAAAGTTTTCTTTTCCTATTATGCCACAAAATAATCTGATTTGGAAAGAATAATTTCTGTGGTTTTAAGGTATAGATAATGGCACTGCATTACTAATTCCTTTTGCAAATAGTAAAATTTTTTGCAAATTATCAAACAATGATTAATGACATTAATGTTAACACTATTTGCTATCCCATAGTAGAAATTTAAGCTCAATTTTTAAGTTGATTGTGGATCTCTAAGAGATGATAGAGTACATAATTTGTTTAATTTTTTATTAATTTGTAAATAAATAGAGAAATAGTAGTAATTATAACAGTTTTTTCGCAGTTTAACCCAAAGATCCTAATTACTTGTTGGTGCCTACTTCCTCAATAGGACTCTTCAATGGGTGATTAATTACTCTTGCACTGGGAAAACCATGGAGATATAATAAGGAAAGACGATGTTGCACATTGCTTTGAAGCTGACATATCTTTATTAGATGCCCCAAAACAATAACAAACTACCGTTTACATTCGGTGCACTGGCATTGGAAAATTGACTGGTGACTCCTGCATAAGGTGGGAGAAACTTGTAGCATTCTCAAGGGGTGCGGAGGATGAGAGACAAATGCAATAGTTTCATTTGTATCTTGCTACGTTTGAGTGCAGATGTGTCTTCTGCAGACACGTGTTCTGTGGTCTGCTTATGGTGCGTGTTATTGTAGCCACACTTACAGATGACCTCTGTAAATAATGATGTATTTGCTGCCTTAGTCCCTTTCCCTACTGCGCCTTATGGTATGGGCAAACAGTGGTGTATTTTCTGTAATATGCAGTGGTATCCCATAGACAGAGCGGTGAGTTTGTGTGTGTGTGTGTGTGTGTGTGTGTGTGTGTGTGTGTGTGTGTGTGTGTGGTAAGAGTGTACTTGTTTCTTATTTTGTTTCACAGTGTGTGTAAAGGCATTTGTTTGATATGTGGGCAAGGAAGCGATGTCGTGTTTGTTGTTTTTAAACTCAGCCAGGGAAGCTTCAGAAATCACAATTTGTGTGTACATTTTTCTTTCTTTAAATCGGTTGACACATAGCAGACTATCAGCGAGGCTCGCGGGTAAGCCAGTAATTTTAGCCATTTTTATTCTGCCGCAGTAATTTTTCAGTCATCTTATTGGTCCATCTAAGTACAGAGCTCAACTTTCATCCCGTTTTTCTGGTACCATTTTTTCCACAGCCGTTTTTATGTATCATTAACTGTTCCACACAGTTGCCCGAACGGCGGGAGGAGGGTAGAGGGGGAGTTCGAGAGGGGTTGGGTAGAGGTGATCATGAATTGACATTGACATTCTTGGTGGACATTTAGCAACTATATGGGCAGCCATCTTTGATCCGCCATTTGGATAAAACTGGCAGCAATGATGGCCGTCCTAAAACTGGTAAAGTCCCTCCGCTGTCACTAAATTCAGGAATCCATTATTTCATGCAAATTCTAGTTGGGTTGGGTTAGGTAGTTTGGGGAAGGAGACCAGACAGCGAGGTCATCGGTCTCATCGGATTAAGGAAGAACGGGGAAGGAAGTCGGCCGTTACCTTTCAAAGGAACCATCCCGGCATTCGCCTGGAGCGATTTATGGAAATCACGGAAAACCTAAATCAGGATGACCGGACGCGGGATTGAACCATCGTCCTCCCTAATGCGAGTCCAGTGTGCTAGCCACTGCGTCACCTCGCTCGCTCTGCTAATTCTAGATCAATAGTATAGACCCAATCAGCTGTTTCAGCCATGGATCGTAAGTACAAGGAAAGAATCGTAAGGCCACTGCTCTAAATGGCTTTAAGTGTTTAGGATGGTGAACTAATCAATTACTGAGGATTGTATTTAAAATTTGGCAAAAGTACAGATTGACACGGTTGACTCCCTCTCCCAAAAATCAATTTTAAAAGGGTTAGGATTTCATATCCTGTGGACGACTTGCACATTAGTGACGGAGCACAAAGTCCACTTGTGCCAGGAAGGGAAACCAACTGTGCCATTTTACTGGTAGCAACCCAGCATTTGCCTCGTTGGATTTGGAGAAATCAAGGGTAACCTAAACCTCGCGATAGCCTGGCGAGTCCAGTACTCCACCACTGCGCCACCCCACTCATTTCTCTGTTCATTCGATGCGTGCGTTCTTATAATAGGATCTAAGCGGGCTTCGGTGAAGCATGGACGCAGTCTCAATTTCCTTTCCCGGTGGTGTTTGGTCGTTAACGTCAGGGTAGTGTGCTGCGAGCTGTTTGGTTCAGAAGACACTCGAAAACAGTAAATTGCTGACAAACGAGCAGAAGCGATGCGACGCGTTACTCGGTGGAGCGGGGGCGGCGGGGTCGTTTGTCGCGGAAGTTCACTGCGACGCACAGTGGAGCGCAGCGTCGGGCCCAATTTGTCAACGAGCCTGCGGGCGACACTGGGGCGACTTGGCGTGCATTCCCGGAACGCATAACTTGCTGACTGCGGCTGGCGGAGTTTGTGGTCGTGGCGAGAAAGCGCTTTAAATCGCCCCGCGCCGACCCGGGCTGCAAATGATACCGATAAGAAACTTTTGCGCATTTTTAACTCCAAGCAGCTCCATTTTCCCATTCGTAATCTGGAGCTGAACACACAGACCCTATACCATTTCACCGCACTGCCCATATATTGTGTTTGTTTCCGTTACTCCCTTACTATCTTATGGGCCACGCCACACGTATTTCCTTCTGTCTTCTCCTTTTTATTGCCGGCCTACACTTTTTCAGAATTTAACCTACAAACCCTAATTCAGCAAGGGAACCTCCCCATCGCACACCCCTCAGATTTAGTTATAAGTTGGCACAGTGGATAAGCCTTGAAAAACTGAATACAGATCTATCGAGAAAACAGGAAGAACTTGTGTGGACCTATGAAAAAATAAGCAAAATGTACATACTGAGTAGTCCATGTGTAACATTGGCAATATCAAGGATTGTATGAGCTCAGGAGCGTCGTGGTCCCGTGGTTAGCGCGAGCAGCTGCGCAACGAGAGATCCTTGGTTCAAGACTTCCCTCGAGTGAAAAGTTTAATTTTTTTATTTTCAGTTTATGTGATAAACTCTTCACTTTTTTGGGAGTGATTATCACACCCACAGGAAAACCTAAATCGGGCAAGATAGAAGAATCTTTTTACCCATTCGCTAAGCGTACAACTTAGGTGGGTCGACAACATATTCCTATTATGTGATGCACATGCCGCCACCAGTGTCGTATAAAGTATATCAGATGTGTTTTCCTTTGGAGAAATCGGTTGACCTATGACCTCGCGATCAAATGTTTTCGGTTCCCATTGGAGAGGCACGTCCTTTCGTCTACTAATCGCACGGTTTTGCGGTGCGGTCGCAAAACACAAACACTAAACTTGTTACAGTGAACAGAGACGTCAATGAACGAACGGACAGATCATAGCTTTGCGAAAATAAAGAAAGTAAACTTATCACTCGAGGCAAGACTTGAACCAAGGACCTCACGTTCCACAGCTGCTCACGCTAACCTCGCGACCACGGCGCTCCTGAGCTCACACCATCCTTGATATTGCCTAACCTGCGCATGGACTTCTCAGTTTGTATATTTTGCTTATTTTTTCATAGTTCCACACAACTTCTTCCTGTTTTCTCCATTGATCTGTGTTCAGTTTCTCGAGGCCTATCCACTGTGCCAACTTATAACCAAATCTGAGGGGTGTGCGATGGGGAGGTTCCCTTGTTAGGTGCAACACTTTCACCCCAGGATTAAAGGTTAGTAAGTGCTCTCAGTTAGCTCTCAATCACACCTCGCGAGGTTAATTACATTCGTTAGCAGCTAAAAACTATTATCTAGTACTGAGTTCCAGGGGAGATACATATTTTTGTTGAAGAAACGGTACCGCGTAGTTGACATTCCTAATTTCCATCTTTCGTTCAATTGGCATACATGAAACGTAACAATGCTTCTTTCGGGTACTGCGCGCGTCGCAGGGGACAGATTAACGCAGTTATGGGATCCCGGTTATTACATCCTAAAATTATGAAGCCCAGTTAAAAATAAATGATTGGCATTAATTTCCAGTGATTTCTAGTGTGCAATAAAAACAGGGACGATACAACTCCTATATGCCACTCAATTTGAATGACATAATTATTATCTGGTGCTGCAGCATTTAGTTAATTAATTATATGGTTCATAGATCGTTTGAACGATTCTTTTATCGAAAAGTTATGGAACGAATCAGTCTACGGCATATGTATCTATCGTTAGTGTTAACATTAGTGAACACGTTTTGTAGTTCTAGGCACTCGTGCCGCTACGCCTAAATACTAGGTTTTCTTTCCCTACAGCCTACAAGTTTTCAGAGAATTATTCGTGCATGTAATAGAAGGAGGAGCCTAGGAGACGCGATTTTAGCATAGATTTAACACTTACTTTGCTATCTGTTATGGCTAATTGGTCAAACGTTGTTGTTGTTGTTTCGAACTAAACTGACTTCCGTGCCACTGACAGACTTCATAATAGGCGATAAATATCATCTTCCTTCTAACACTGCAAGTATTGAGGTCACTATTATTTTGTAATTATAATAGATTATTTATGACAAATTTCATTAGCGAATAGACGTACATAATTGTGATGGTGCAGTTAAAATATCGAACTTCTTGAAACGGTATCTATGTGACAAACATAGACCACATACAATTCTTACTGCTAGCTTTTTGGCACTCAATAATTTTTTTCTGAGTGATATGTTAGCCCAGAAAATTATTTCATAAGATATTCTTGAGTGGATACATACAAAATACGTCAAGAGATTGATTCGTTTGTTTCCAAGATTATCAATTTTACGAGGAGCAAAAGTAACTGAGCTAAATTGTTTGAGAAGCTATTTAATATATTCATTCCAATTCAAGGATTCATCAACAAGTACGCTCAGAAAATTGAAGCAATCTGCCCTGTTTTCTGACTGCTGTCCATGTGCTACGACAATTGTTGGCATGACTATTTTCTGCACAGAACTCAGTACAGTGTGTTTTCTCAAAATTTCAGGAGATCCCGTTTTCAGAAAACCACTTATTAATTCTTCAGAAAACGCTGTTAACAAAGTGTTCTATTGCTTTCTCTGTAATTGTAATACTAGTATCGCCCGCAAGAAATATCTTTTATGCTTGGTGAGTGTTAAGCATTGGACAGTTCACTCCACCTACATGGATGGGCCCAACGATTAAATAATATACAAAGTAAGAACGTGCATTTTGGCTGCGACTTGCAACCCTAACACCTCTGGGGTTGACGATTACATTATTACACAGGCACCTACAATTACTAACTTTTTGAATATTTCATTTACGATTGTTCAGAATTATGCCTTTATGAAAGAATGTTATGGCAATATGCTAACACTGGAACTCTGCAAGCGCAATTTCGATTACCGCGAATTATCAGTTCTTTGGAAAGAAAATGAAGCGGAAGAATATCGTGTATGACCAACAAAAGATGACCAGACGTCCTGTATTAGCCAGAGCAGCCCGTTTACTAAGTCTCTGTCCTGTCTTTTTTTAAGTAGAACGACGATGAAATGTCCCTTTTTTGGCAATGACTTATCGTCATGTAACACCGCTTACTGTAGTTCTCAAATATCCATCAGTTTCATGAAAAATTTAGCGATACTAACAACTGACAAAGCAAAGCGCTGTTTGTAGAGTCTATAACACACATACACCTGAAACCGTGTGAAGACCTCGCTTGGAAATGTACTGTTTCGGATAACGATTGAACTGTGGCCGTCTGGGCTATCAGTTAACAAACGAAAATCAGTCATGTTTGATGTGAATGTGCCATCAACGACGAAAACTGTAAATGTATATGCGTGAGTGGGAGTCAAAAGAAATTGACTACAGTCGTGCCTTTGGTGGAAGATAGTACTGTGTTTTGCATTTGTGAAATAATAAAATACAGTCAATATTTGCAAAGTACAAGTGCCGAGACACTTGTAATTAATATCACCGAAAATGTAAGAAAAATGGGAACTGTAAAAAAACATCACCTAGCGACTGTTGGATAGAAATTATTTCGCATCACAATGCGAACAGTGTAGCTTACACTAATTTTATTAAAATATTTGTATTTCTTCTTTGCGCTGACGACGGGGTGATGGCAGCAGAAAACAAGCTTGATCTGCAGAGCGCAACTCAAGAATGGAATGACCGGTTAGCGCAACAATGTTTGCGCCTTAATTTGAAGAAAACCGAGTACATAAAATGATTCAAATGGTTCTAAGCACTATAGGACTTAATAAGTGAGGTCATCTGTCCCTTAGACTTAGAACTACTTGAACCTAACTAACCTAACGATATACACGCATCCATACCCGAGGCAGGATTCGAACGTGCGACCGTAGCAGCCGCGTGGTTCCTGACTGAAGCGCCTAGAACAGCTCGATCACAGCGGCCGGCCGAGTGCATGACATCAGACAGACGTAAAATGGGAACCATCACGAATAATGGTGAACATCTGTCTCGTGTGAGTAAGTTTAAGTACCTGTAAGCAGCACCGTTGACGACTAACTTACCGCAGAGGTCAGCACCAGAACTCAGGCAGCCTGGATGAAGTGGCGAACAACAACCGGAGTTACTTGCAACTGCAGGATGAAACATAATTTAAAATCAAAAATATATCGCACTGTCATCCGACCAGTCGCCTTGTACGGTTGTGACAGCTGGCCGACTACAATTGAGACAGAACGCCGCCTAAGTAATGGAAACGAAGACGCTAAGGTGGACAGCGGGCCTCGCTAAGTAAGATCATGTTTCTAATGATAGCATTTGGAAACATTCTGGTATTGCACCGATCCAAAACAAGATGCGTGAGAGTCACCTTCGATGATTTGGGCATGCTTTACGGGCCTGTGATGACTCTATTGCCAAGGCGGATTACACACTTGAAGTCGTCGGCAGTAGACTCAAAGTACGACCTAAGCAACGTTGGGCTGATACGATTCATAAAGGCCTTAAATGCGTGAAGATCCACACAGATGCAGCCCGTGATAGAACGAAATGCAGACAACGGACCCATGTAGCGGAACCCGCAGGAACGCGGGACAAACGCTGAAGGAAAAGAAGAAGTTTACCTGGACATAACGCTCCACTAAATGACTGTTTTCTCAAATGAATGGGTTTTGGAAGAATGACGAGAACGCTCTTTCAGTGCAGACTTTGAAAGCTATGTTGATTAATAAGGTGAACTTAAATCACATTTGAAACATTTTTTCCAAAATGTTGTGTGCAGTTACTGAAGGAGATCCATTCATTAACAACGTATCAGTGAGGAATGACGCCTACACTAACAATTCAAGCCGACTGTTTGGCTGGAGTGAATTCAGAGCTGTTACAGTTTTCAAGTTATACATTAGTTATTTAATAATAATTTGAAGCCATGTTGCCCATTAATCGACCTGGACTGCTTCAAAAACATGAAAATGTTTTCAGATACCGCTACTAGTCACAAAATTTGTATCCTGCTCTGCTGGTTTGTTTTGAGTTATCGTGTTACAAAATCAGTCATACGAAGTTTGTGAACAAAGGTGCAGAAATCCGTGTTATAAGGCACCCTTGTGAAGCACGTGAACAGTGGTGAAGAAATACAAGAGAGCCATGGAAATAGCGGTACCTCAGCGCCTTAGAAGCAGAATGCTACCCCCACAAGAACAAAGATGTTCACAACATTCATGTAAAGAAACTTTAATATATGTGTACACTTATCTTAAATGTTTTTGTAATGCCATTATAGCCTGATGATGAGGTATCACTCGAGACACGTCGCTAATTAAATAATTTAGTAGTCAACAAAATTTTTGATTATTAGCGATAGCTGAAAGCATTTTCATATTTTAGTAGTTTCTGAATCTTCGTATATATGATGAAACACTTTTACGCATTCTCTTTTGTCCATAGTTTCACTGAAAAAAATTCCAAGTGTCCTGTTTTCTTGTCGCAAAAATACGGTCACCTTAATCAAACAAGGTAAAGAGGTATAATATCCTCGTATCAGAAAAAGGGTGGAATACTGGACTGACGGAAACTTCGCAGACGGGGCTGTTTTGTGCGGGGAAAGTTGCAAAGCCAGAAGGCTGTAGCGAAATGCGAGAGGACCTCAGGAAGATCGATGATGCAAGAAGTGGCTGGCAGCTGTCAATTTCAAAAACTTATCTCCACTCTCATACATTAGTTTCAAGTGAGCAATGGTTGATTTTCCTGTGGAAGAAATGTTATGTGAAGCGCTGTCCCTCTGCAACAACTGAAGCCTTGACCCAAGAACTTCCCAACACGGTAGTAAAAATAATGGTAATAACAGAGTGCGGTGGCTGCGCGCCCTTTTGCAATTACGCAGTAAATCGACACCGAGTTACTTACGACGTACTGTTTCTTCAACGATTAGAATATTCTGATTAAGTTGTGGTCTGTACTCCAGGAACATGGCAATATTTACATACCTTCCTTTTCATGGCTGAGCAGTTTTCTCTCAATAGTTTTACACACATTGTGCAGAATTGTTTCAGATAATAGTGTATTATGGAACAAAAAATTAGCTGCCGGACGCGATACGTTCGGGCGTGATACGTTCACACTGTCATTTCTCTCATCAGTTTTGTGATTAATTAGCCCTGCAGGAGCGACGTTTAATTAGTCTCTGACACGTAATGAAATCAAATTCTGCATAATTACTCTTACGAGTAAAACTAAAATGCACCTAATGGCGCCAGCGACTACTTTGGATGTATCACAGCAGTACATTAACCTCTGTGTGTGTAGCTATCGCTTCAGTACCACATTTAATCTATTTCTCTGGAGTTCATCCACAAAGAGAAATGCATACTACCTACAAATACATCTGAAGCCGATTGCGTAAAAGTTACGAACGAACGTTTACTATGCCTGAATGCTGTTAAACATCAATCTAGAAAAAAATCGGGAATGAACTACAACAAACTGCTTGTGCTGTGTGGTGGAGATCAACCGTATGGCCCGAAAAGTTTAATATTATTAAATGTACTAATTGTATTCATGTCACGTTCTCTAACTTTGCCCTTTTCTCCTCTTCAAAGAGCATTTACATTCGCGGTCAACAGATTAACTTAATAAAAATACTCAATAACCGTTCAGCGAGCTACTGCAGTAACAAGACTTAACAAAACACTATGTAGGTAATATAAGAATTACGATTATTTTTCTTAGTGTCGTTTTTGATAAATAATAGATCACTTTGATTACAACATCAGTCAACACTGATCTTCTGTATGTTTCCCTGGTAAACTAACATTTTCGTCGTGCATGAAGAAGTATCTCATTGGCAATGCCGTTGCGTGTTAACAACGTCGTAGAAAGACCAAGAAACTAATTTGTGTGTCACAAAACTTCGGGAACCTTAATTGCAAATAAATGGAATTAACTTAGTGATTGTCATTGGCTGTTTATTTATTTAATATTTCTTTATTTAATACTGACATCTTTTGTATTACTCTGTTTTGCTTCCGAATACTCCATTTGATTCCAATGAAAAAGTCTGCTGGCCGGAGTGGCCGAGCGGTTCTAGGCGCTACAGTCTGGAACCGCGCGATCGCTACGGTCGCAGGTTCGAATCCTGCCTCGATCATGGATGTGTGTGACGTCCTTAGGTTGGTTAGGTTTAAGTAGTTCTAAGTTCTAGGGGAATGATGACCTCAGAAGTTAAGTCCCATAGTGCTCAGAGCCATTTGAACCATTTTTTGAAAAAGTCTCTCTCTACAACTATGGACAGAAAAAAATAGTTGATGACTTTGTAGTACATGTGAGTCGTTTAGATTACCAGGACACACATAACGATTTTTGGCTGTTATGACAAATAACAGTCGTTGAAATGTGTAGTTCAGAAACGTAATTCACAGGAACTACTTCCTCTGCACTGTATTAATTCGCAAAGACAAGATTGACAACGCATACTGTATCGTATGACCTGACTACACAATCACAGCAAAACTCTTTCACTGAAAACATTTCATCACCTCAGTCAATTATGTTCTCCTAATCTCCTGGCACAGCTGATCTTATATCACCCCGCGTAGTAGGCAGAATTCTTTCAATTCTTGCACGACTCTGTCGCTCCCAGTTTTTATGTCAAGCAAGTCACTATTCTCCTTTGTATTACTTCCAATCGCCTTTGTCTTGGCTTTCTTTTATTTTGAGTCACATTCGGTGCTAAATATATATTAAGTTTTAGGAAATAACTCTTCCTGGATCTCTTAACGATACTGTATTACATTATTTCTTTACTTATTTGCGCTATAGTGTTACAGGTAAGGGGCAGTAAAATGAAAACCGAACACCCGCCACAATGGACCATAGAATGGCTGTATTTAAAAGTCTGCGGCCGACCACCTTTCGCTAAACAGAAATTGATTGTCTCGCCTGCCGGTGGGATAAATGTCGTAACGCGTGTGGTGATTACTTTCGAATGGAGCCTTTACATAGTCCCTTGGTGGCTGGTGTTCGGGTCTCATTTTACTGCCCCTCATCATCTCGAGATTGTTGTAATATGCAGATAATACTTCTGATCCTTGTGTTATGTTTATGTTGGATCGTAGTATAAGATGGTGGCAGCCCCCGAAATAACTATAGAACTCTATATGTCTATCTCTACTCTCTATCTTATCAAGACGCATGTACGCATGTATATCTGTACGCATGCCCAACATCGCCTTCTAAACCACTGGATAAATTTCAAGCAGACTTGGAAACATATCATCTGCTGTTTGGAAAGAAGCATTGTGGGTTAAGAACCACCTACCTTTCAAAGTTACGGAGGTGAAAATGAAATGTAACGCACGTCATGCAAGCAACAGTACTATGTTCATCGAGTATTTAAAAATTAAAACATTTAGCAAGTACATGACACTTGATTTCGTGTCATAGAGAAACTTTTCACTGATATAGAAGACCAAATACTTCAAGTTTTTGGGTAGGGTACACCTTTAGCAAAACCACAATTTTGTTTTTTAACCCAAACATGTTTCACTGCAGTTCCAGCATATTCAGTGGACTTTTATTTTTCATCTGTTGAAGATAAAGAGTGTTCTTTGCTGTTTGTATACATGTAGCTATTAGTTTTTAAATCGTAATTACAGATATTTGAAAAAAACACATAAATTATGAATTCATACCGTTTTACCACATCGTGTGTTTTTTTATGTATTTCTACAGTGACCGTTTTCTTCCACAGTGCGTTGTCTGTAACCACTTATACCATAAAGTAAATAAATTGTTTAAGCCAAGGAGGAGCACCTTGAGGACCGCGTAATAGCCCTGGAATACCCAGAGGCCACTGGCACGGTCCTCAATTGCTTGCCACATTCTCCGGATCTGAACACGTGCGACTCCTTTTTGTGGGGCTGTATTAAAGACAAGGTGTACAGCAATAACCCCAATCCCATTTCGGAGTTGTAAACAGCCATCCAGAAGGTCATCGACAGCGTCGATGTTCCGACACTTCAGCAGGTCATACAGAATTTCGCTATTCGTCTGCGCCAGATCATCGCCAAAGACAGCAGGCATGTCGAACATGTCATAACCGAAATGCGAATATCTGTAGTGACGTTTACATGTTGTATAAAGTATGCGCACGCCGTAGTTTCTAACTAATTTACGTTTCTTTCGTATGGTTCAATAACTGTCACACTGTACTATCCACATATACCGCTAAACGTGCCTGCAAACGTGCATCATTGCACGACACATAGTTCATATGAGATATGACGTCATAAACACCGAGAAGGGTGAAAAACTAGGTTTTATTAGTACGGCGTGCAGACGGACTGAGGCAGGTGGAAGTGAGGGACGGGGGAGGAGATGGACACAGGTAGGAGAATGGATAGACAGAAGGGGAACAAAAATTGTTCTAATGGCTCTAAGCAATGGCACCGTAGTAGCGGCCCGGTTCCGGACTGAAGCGCCTAGAACCGCTCGGTCACAGCGGCCGGCGAAGGGGAACAGGTAGAGGACAGAGAAAGGGGCAGGAGGAGATAGAAGAGAGAAGGGGAGAAGGTGGTGGTGAGTGTGTAGAGGTGAGAATGGTCACAGAGATGGGGGGGAGGTCAGAGAGAGGCTGCACAAGGATGTGGATAGCGAAAGGAGGGGAGGCCAAAAATTTGAAATAAATGAATACCTGAGCAACGCCACGTTTCTCTGCTATTATAGATTTGTACGTACGAGGGTGGATCCAAAAGGAACGAGAATTTTCTTCTAGCAGTTGGTAGGACACTAGTTCCGCATTCTCACGGTAGATACCTTCGCTAGGCACCATTTTGTACCAGTTGTCCTAGCGGTGTGGAAACATTACTGTGGTCTGTATGACTGATAAATTCTTGGAAATCTTGCAACACTCTTGATTAGAGGGATAGAATATTTTTGTCGGCTTGGAGTACAGTAATTCACATTTATTGGTGGTTTTCGAGATTAACTCATCACGAGAACATCTTAGAAGAAGGGTGGGATTCTTCGTACACAATATGCCTACAAGATGCCAGTAGATTTGCTAATAAGGGAATTACTTGAGATTAATTTCTACTCCAGAATGACTCTTGACAGAGAATCACCCTAAGAATCTCTACTGAAATAGTGTCCGACGGACAACTTGGAAGCTTATTAATACGATTTTCTAGCCCTAGATGTGAAATATACGTTAGCAAATTGTGATAAAACAAATGGTGCATCTACATCTACATTTACACAGATACTCTGAAAGTCCCCGTACGGCGCCTGGCGGAGAGTACACTGTACCACTAACAGTTATTTTATTTCCTGTTCAACTCGCAAATACAGCGAGGTAAAAACGACTGTCTGTATGCTTCCGTATGAGCCCCAGTTTCTTGTATCTTATCGTCACGGCCCTTAAGTGCAATGGCTAACTTGTGTTGTCGCACCATTTGCTGAAAGTTAAGTGGACGAATCACATGAGAAGTGAGGAATTGGTCCGCAAATTTTGGATGAAAGCGATGTATTGAAAATGCTGACTAAAAGAAAGGGGTAGATGATAGGACCTGTCTTAAGACGTAGCGACTAACTAGACGGAGTAACAGCTTTCCATGATAAAGAGGTTCGCATAGGAGAGGCCGTTGTGGCGAAACACATCAAACCCGCCAGACGTCTCCACCTCCATAAAAAGAACACAATTAAATATAAAATACGTTTGGCGAATTTACTGAATTTGATTTTTGTTGCGTCCTTCACTTCAATTACGACAAAAAAGTCCTAAGCATGCTAAAAACTATAATATTTCCTAAACTGAAGTATCAAACTACCCACTTTTTAACGTACATTAAACGAATTAAGCAACAGATGCTAGCACATTACATATCATCGTGATTCAAGAAAACAGCTTCCACTTTGAATTTATGTTTATATTTGAGTGCTGCCGCGTTGCATAGGGTGAAGACTTGATTGAAAATTAGTTCGCGTGAGGCATTGGCCTGTAACATGGAATCGTCTCATTTCATTTCAAATAAAGGCTGATATTGCAGATCCGAGAGCTCTGCCTGCCATTTACACATATTCTCGTCCGCGTGTTAATAACTGCGAACTCTGTAAACTTTTACAAATCTTATAGCTTTTTGACACGATAGTGCAATAATTTAAACGACGGTAGTTCAGCCGCAATGCACTGAGTTGACAAAAGTCTTGGGGTACCTCCTAACATCGTGTCGGATCTCCTTCTGCCCAGCGTACGTCAACAATTCGACGTAACTTGGATTCAACGTGTCGTTGGAAGCCCCTACAAAAATACGGAACCATGCTGCCTCTATAGCCGCCGGTAATCGTGAAAGGAAAACGTTGCCGGTGCAGGATTTTGTGCACAAACTGACTTCTCGAGAATGTTCGATGGAGTTCATGTTTTGCAATCTGGGTGGCTCGAATTGTCCAGTACGTTATTCAGACCAATCGCGAACCATTGTGACACGATGATATTGTGCACTGTCATCCTTAAAAATTCAGTCGTTGAAAGGTTGCAGACAGACTCCAGGTAGCCAAACGAAACACTGTGTAGTTAATGATAGGCTCAGGATTTAAACCATTTCACGCAAACACAGTCCACACCATTACGGAGCCAGCAGAAGCTTGCACAATGCCTTGTTGCCAACTTGGGTCCATGGCTTCGTGAGGTCCGCGATGTACTCGAACGCTATCATTAGCTCTTACCAGCTGAAATCAGAACTCGTCTGACCAGGTCACAGTTCTGCAATCGTCTACGGTCTAACCGATATGGTCACGAGCCCAGGAGAGGCGCTGCGGCAGATGTTTCTGCTAGCTAAGGCGTTAATGTCCTCCTTCTACTGCTATAGACCATTAACGCCATTAACGCCAAATTTCGCCGCACTGCCCTAAAGGATACATTCGTCTACGTCCAACATTGATTTCTGGTGTTATTTCACGCATTGTTGCTTATCTACATGTACATTTACACCTATATTTATACTCCGCAAGCCACCCAATGGTGTGTGGTGGAGGGCACTTTATATACCACTGTCATTACCTCCCTTCCCTGTTCCAGTCGCGTATGGTTCGCGGGAAGAACGACTGCCGGAAAGCCTCCGTGCGCGCTCGAATCGCTCTAAATTTACATTCGTAATATCCTCTGGAGGTATAAGTAAGGGGAAGTAATACAGGGCTATTGCAAATGATTGAAGCGATTTCACAGCTCTACAATAACTTTATTATTTGAGATATTTTCACAATGCTTTGCACACACATGCAAAAACTCAAAAAGTTCTTTTAGGCATTCACAAATGTTCGATATGTGCCCCTTTAGTGATTCGGCAGACATCAAGCCGATAATCAAGTTCCTCCCACACTCGGCGCAGCATGTCCCCATCAATGAATTCGAAAGCATCGTTGATGCGAGCTCACAGTTCTGGCACGTTTCTTGGTAGAGGAGGTTTAAACACTGAATCTTTCCCATAACCCCACAGAAAGAAATCGCATGGGGTTAAGTCGGGAGAGCGTGGAGGCCATGACATAAATTGCTGATCATGATCTCCACCACGACCGATCCATCGGTTTTCCCCTTACAGACGCATCCAGAAGCTTTAAACTGCGCATACCATCGCCGAATGGAGTTAGCAGTTGGTGGATCTTTGTTGAACTTCGTCCTGAAGTGTCGTTGCACTGTTATGACTGACTGATGTGAGTGCATTTCAAGCACGACATACGCTTTCTCGGCTCCTGTCGCCATTTTGTGTCACTGCGCTCTCGAGCGCTCTGGCGGCAGAAACCTGAAGTGCGGCTTCAGCCGAACGAAACTTTATGAGTTTTTCTACGTATCTGTAGTGTGTCGTGACCATATGTCAATGAATGGAGCTACAGTGAATTTATGAAATCGCTTCAATCATTTGTAATAGCCCTGTATATTCGATACCCCATCCAGAAACGCACCCTCTCGAAACCTGGACAGGAAGCTACACCGCGATGCAGAGCGCCTCTCTTGCAGAGTCTGCCACTTAATTTTGCTAAATATCTCCGTAACGCTATCACGCTTACCAAATAACCCTGTGATGAAGCGCGCCGCTCTTCTTTGGACCTTCTTTACCTCCTCTGCCAACCCGACCTGATACGGATCCCACACTGATGAGCAATACTAAAGTATAGGTCGAACGAGTGTTTTGTAAGCCACCTCATTTGTTGATGGACTACATTTTCTAAGGACTCTTCCAATGAATCTCGACCAGGCACACACCCGCGTTACCAACAATTAATTTTAGATGACCATTCCACTTCAAATCGTTCCTTACGCATACTCCCAGATATTTTACAGAAGTAACTGCTACCAGTGTTGTTCGGCTATCATATAATCATACAATGAAGGCTCCTTCTTTCTATGTATTCGCAATGCATTACATTTGTCTATGTTAAGGGTCAGTTGCCACTCCCTGCACCAAGTGCCTATCCGCTGCAAATCTTCCTGAATTTCGCTGCAATTTTCTAATGCCGCAACTTCTCTGTATACTACAGCATCGTCCGCGAAAAGCCGCATGGAACTTCCGACACTATCTACTAGGTCATTTATATATATTGTGAAAAGCAATGGTCCCATAACACTCCTCTGTGGCATGCCAGAGGTTACTTTAACGTCTGTAGATGTCTCTCCATTGAGAACAACATGCTGTGTTCTCTTTGCTTCAATCCAGCCACACAGCTGGTCTGATATTCCGTAGGCTCTTACTTTGTTTATCAGGCGACAGTGCGGAACTGTATCGAACGCCTTCCGGAAGTCAAGGAAAATGGTGCCTACCTGGGAGCCGGTATCTACTATTTTCTGGGTAGTGGTGTCACCGCCAGACACCACACTTGCTAGGTGGTAGCCTTTAAATCGGCCGCGGTCCGTTAGTATACGTCGGACCCGCGTGTCGCCACTATCAGTGATTGCAGACCGAGCGCCGCCACACGGCAGGTCTAGAGAGACTTCCTAGCACTCGCCCCAGTTGTACAGCCGACTTTGCTAGCGATGGTTCACTGACAAAATACGCTCTCATTTGCCGAGACAATAGTTAGCATAGCCTTCAGCTACGTCATTTGCTACGACCTAGCAAAGCGCCATTACCAGTTACTATTGATGCTGTAAAACATGTACCGTCAAGAGCGACGTTCACCATTTATGGATTAAAGTTAAGTATTCCACAGCTACGTTCTTTTTTGTTAGTCTCATTTCCTTGGCCTGTTCCAGACCTCACGGCAGCCTGCGTTAGATAAAACGCGTCCCCTTCGGCTTCCTCTCATAGTGGGTTGGCTGTCTTGCCAATCCACAACATGGGTATCATGAACAAATAAAGCTAGCTGGGTCTCACAGGATCGCTGTTTCCGGAATCCATGTTCATTCCTACAGAGTAGATTCTGGGTTTCCAGAAATGACATGATCCGCGAGCAAAAAAAACATGTTCTACAACAGATCGATGTCAGAGGTATAAGCCTATAGTTTTGCGCATCTGCTCGACGACACTTCTTGAAAACTGAAACTACCTGTGCTCTTTTCCAATCATTTGGAACCTTCCGTTCCTCTAGAGACTTGCGGTACACAGATGTTGGAAGGGGGGCAAGTTCTTTCGCGTACTCTGTGTAGAATCGAATTGGTATCGCGTCAGGTCCAGTGGACTTTCCTCTTTTGAGTGATTTCAGTTGCTTTTCTATTCCTTGAACACTTATTTCGATGTCAGCCATTTTTTCTTTCGCGCGAGGATTTAGAGAAGAAACTGCAGTGCTGTCTTCCTCTGTGAAACAGTTTATCTGTTAGCACTGCCAATTCTACGCAAACGTCGTTGTCCTCTGCTGAAGGCCGTCGGCCACTGCGTTGTCTGTGGTGAGAGGTAATGCCTGAATTTCGGTACTCTCATCACACTCTTGACACTGTGGACCTCAGAATATTGAACTTACTAGTGATTTCCGAAATGAAATTAAATTTACTATGCATCTTTCTCCATCTACAAGCCCGCTTGGGAAGTTTGTTAATTTCGTTCGTGCGGCCATAATCACGTCAGAAACCTTTTCACACGAATCACCTGAGTACAAACGACAGATCAGCCAATGAACTGCCCTGTTATACTTTTGTGTATGCGATACTACCGCCATCTATATATGTGCATATCGCTATCCCGTGACTTTTGTCATCTCAGTGTAGTAAGATTGTTTCTACGTCGGCACAGATGAATAAAAACACATGCTAACACTATTTAAATCTGCTAGAAAGACTTAACAGCTCACAGTAATAACCGACTTGGTTAAGACAAAATTATTTCCATGCAGTTTTGTCACTGTTATATACTTAGTTCACATCTGCTCACAGGTATTTGCGTGATTTTTTCTTCATAAATGTTATGCACAAGCCGTGCAGATAAGAATCACAAGAGGAATATTTCCAACTATTCAAAGTAGGACAATAGGAATTGATATTTTTTCCAACGAACAAACGTTTCGTTTACTTTCATTTCACAAATTAAAATATAAAAACGTATTGTATTGAAGCAAACTGTGACAGCGGAAATCCACATTAAAACTGAAATTAACCACAGGCAATATTTATTTTTCCTTCTCTCTCCTTGACAAATTAAAATCAATTTCTTTCCCAGAAGACAACATCAGTAATCGTGTAGAACAGTTTATACATAATGGCACAATATCTCACTTCAGTATGAAACATTAGAATGTGGAAGGATGAACAGTCACGGGAGATCTGATACGAGGATATTACAGTTGAGGAAGGTACACATTAATTAGTGACTGACGGTTATTGATTCCGGTGTTATGGATGCTACATTTATAAAACTTTTTTTTTTGTTTTTCACATGTCAACACAAAATATTATAGCACTTGCCCTTTATGTACATTTAGTCTTCGTTATACTTTCAAAGCAGGCGACACTGCCTCACCATCTGTTAGACAATGGCGAAACAACGAATGTTTTGCTTCGCACAGTTAGTTTCGACATTGAGCGGGCGTTGGCCACATCGTTCTTAGATACCATGAACCTTTTATGAGAAATTCAATATATATGCAAGAGCGTCCATTCTCTAACTACTTTTTATACTCAAGCAGACAGTACTATGCACGCAGTTATTGCCATGTCTTATCGCTACTATTCCGTTTGTTGAAGTTTTCTGGCATACGCAGAGAAATCTTTCACTTCAGTACACTATTATATATCATAAAAGTGTACCACTTTCTCTG
Organism: Schistocerca americana; assembly: GCF_021461395.2. Lineage (NCBI taxonomy): Eukaryota > Metazoa > Arthropoda > Insecta > Orthoptera > Acrididae > Schistocerca > Schistocerca americana. The sequence goes on along the minus strand of NC_060125.1, from coordinate 208,060,412 downwards.
AATTTCCGGTCCAACAGAGATGATGGTCATTTAGCAGTACGTTTAAACTTGGCACATGCCATCTTTCCAGTAATACTGATTTTTCAATAAAAAATTTGCACTTAACTTTCCCTGGCGTGGTACCGTCAAAAAGATATGCCTCCATCACATCTGTATAAGACGTTCTAATCAAGCCATTCAGCACATGTTACTAAACAATCGAAAAATTGAAAACAATTGATTATCACGACAAATTAAAGCCCATATTATTCAAGGAGGAAGGAATGTGACCATTTAATTTGCGAAGAAACCATGTGACATGATTGTGCGGGAATTCGTATCCGTTTGTAACGAGTGTGCGTCCAGTTCAGTGGATCGTGAAAATTGTCCCATAGATGATATTACCGTTCACGGGACTGCTTTCACGTGGTTCAGTTAACGTTCCCTCAGTTTTAATGAAAAAATTAACTTCCTGTGTGGAACATACTACATATTCTCGCAAACAGTTTTGAAGTGTTTGTCTTGGAAGGCGCTCAAGCGAGGACAAGCGGGTTACGATACTTTTCTCGTTGACACCACGCACAAAATGACGAGAGGGAAAAGAAAATTATCTTTTACTATATTCTTGCTGTTCTTGAAGTAAGACATCAGCATCAGCTATGAAGTTTTCATTTATTACTTCTTTACTACTAACTCTATTCGCAACACATTCTCCAGCTTTATTTTATTACTAACCCTATTCTGAAGAAGTTTTGCAGGCGGTATCCACAATAGCGCTAAATGTACCTGCAAATTATAGGGTTTTACGTTTCTCAGTTCAGGAGATATGACGTCGTAAAAACTGAGATGCTTGAAAAACTACCTTTTGCTTAAAACGGAGAGAAAATTACCCAGACTACAACTATCCAGTGTTTGATAATGCTTGCAATTTTAACATACAACACACTTGATGCATAATGTCAAACCTTCCCAAAACTTTTTCTCGCTTACGTGCTTAACGTCAAATAATTAACACATTAAGTCATTTATATAGGAGTCAGAAGTTTAAGCTTGTTTCATACCTGGGAATTCAGTTCTTTAAAGAAATTGAGGTGAGAGGTTTCTTGCATTGTACTAAAAACCTAACTTTTTTTTTTAGTTCCTCAAGAGTTATGCTTTTTGTTTTGTAACCTGATAAGACACGACAGCACATGAAGAGTTAGATAGATAGCGAGCTGCAGGAAAAATTAGTGTTTCTGCAGAGCTGTAGCTGTACGTTTTTACGACTCCAAAGGATTACACTTTTATGGGGAAGAAGGAACGATCTTTGGCTATTGAGCGACATTCACTATGAGATCAAAAGTATCCGGGCACCTGGCTGAAAATGACTTACAAGTTCGTGGCGCTCTCCATTGGCAATGCTGGAATTCAATATGGTGTTGGCTCACCCTTATCCTTGATGACAGCTTCCACTCTAGCAGGCATACATTCACTCAGATACTGGAAGGCTTTTTGGGGAATGGCAGCCCATTCTTCACGGAGTGCTGCACTGAGCAGAGGTATCGATGTTGGTCGGTGAGGCCTGTCACGAAGTCGGCATTCCAAAACATCCCAAAGTTGTTCTGCAGGATTCAGGTCAGGACACTGTGCAGGCCAGGCTGTGGACAATGAACAGGTGCTGTTGAAAGATGCAGTCGCCATCCCCTATTGCTCTTCAACAGTGGGAAGCAAGAAGATGCTTAAAACATCAGTGTAGGCCTGTGCTGTGGTAGTGCCACGCAAAACAACAAGCGGTGCAAGACCCCTCGACGAAAAACACGATCACACCATAACACCATCGCCTCCGAATTCTACTGTTGGCACTACTCACGCTCGCAGATGGCATTCACCGGGCTTTCGCCATACCCACACCCAGCCATTGGTTCGCCAGATTGTGTACCATAACTCGTGACTCCACACAACGTTTTTCCAGTTCGATCGTCCAATGTTTGTGTTCCTTACACGAAGCGAGGCGTCGTTTGGCATTTACCGGCGTGATGTGTGGCTTATTAACAACCGCAGGATCATGAAATCCAAGTTTTCTCACCTCCCACCTAACAGTCAAAGAACTTGCAGTCGATCCTCATGCAGTCTGGAATTCATGTGTGATGGTCTGGATAGATATCTGTCTATTACATATTACGACCTCTTCAACTGTCGGCGGTCTCTGTCAGTCAACAGTCGATGTCGGCCTGTACGATTTTGTGCTGTACGTGTCCCTTCACGTTTCCACCTCACTATCACATCGGAAACAGTGGACCTAGGGATGTTTAGGATTGTGGAAATCTCGCGTACAGACGTATGACACGAGTGACACCAGTCACCTAACCACGTTCGAAGTACGTGAGTTCCGTGGATCGCCCCATTCTGCTTTCTCACGATGTCTAATGACTACTGAGGTCGTTGATATGGAGTACCTGGCAGTAAGTGGCAGTACAATGTACCGAATATGAAAAAAGTATGATTTTCGGGATGTCCGGATACTATTTAGTATCAGATTTACGTAATGACTCACTTTACGTAATGACTCAATAACCCGACGATTGAAAATTAAAAATGAGTGATTTAAATGGTGCGACTCCCGCATTCTCAACTATAAACAGTACCAAGTGCTGCAGCACATTTGTCCACTTTGTCATCAGGCTGTTGTGATCTCACCAGCAGCCCTTTGACACTCGATATGGACTTGCATTTTTTGTTTTTTTTGTTTTGGTCATCACTCTACTGACTGGTTTGATGCGGCCCGCCACGAATTCCTTTCCTGTGCTAACCTCTTCATCTCATAGTAGCACTTGCAACCTACGTCCTCAGTTATTTGCTTGACGTATTCCAATCTCTGTCTTCCTCTACAGTTTTTGCCCTCTACAGCTCCTTCTAGTACCATGGAAGTCATTCCCTCATGTCTTAGTAGATGTCCTATCATCATGTCCCTTCTCCTTATCAGTGTTTTCCACATATTCCTTTCCTCTCCGATTCTGCGTAGAACCTCCTCATTCCTTACCTTATCAGTCCACCTAATTTTCAACATTCGTCTATAGCACCACATCTCAAATGCTTCGATTCTCTTCTGTTCCTGTTTTCCCACAGTCCATGTTTCACTACCATACAATGCTGTACTCCAGACGTACATCCTCAGAAATTTCTTCCTCAAATTATCGAAGGTATTTGATATTTGCAAACTTCTCTTGCCAGAAATGCCTTTTTTGCCATAGCGAGTCTGCTTTTGATGTCCTCCTTGCTCCGTCCGTCATTGGTTATTTTACTGCCTAGGTTGTAGAATTCCTTAACTTCATTGACTTCGTGACCATCAATCTTGATGTTAAGTTTCTCGCTGTTCTCATTTCTACTACTTCTCATTACCTTCGTCTTTCTCCGATTTACTCTCAAACCATACTGTGTACTCATTAGACTGTTCATTCCGTTCAGCAGATCATTTAATTCTTCTTCACTTTCACTCAGGATAGCAATGTCATCAGCGAATCGTATCATTGACATCCTTTCACCTTGTATTTTAATTCCACTCCTGAACCTTTCTTTTATTTCCATCATTGCTTCCTCGATGTACAGATTGAAGAGTAGAGGCGAAAGGCTACAGCCTTGTCTTACACCCTTCTTAATACGAGCACATCGTTCTTGATCGTCCACTCTTATTATTCCCTCTTGGTTGTTGTACATATTGTATATGACCCGCCTCTCCCTCTAGCTACCCCTACTTTTTTCAGAATCTCGAACAGATTGCACCATTTTATATTGTCGAACGCTTTTTCCAGGTCGACAAATCCTATGAAAGTGTCTTGATTTTTCTTTGGCCTTGCTTCCATTATTAGCCGAAACGTCAGAATTGCCTCTCCTAAAGCCAAACTGATCGTCACCTAGCGCATTCTCAATTTTCTTTTCCATTCTTCTGTATATTACTCTTGTAAGCAGCTTCGATGCATGATCTGTTAAGCTGATTGTGCGATAATTCTCGCACTTGTCAGCTCTTGCCGTCTTCGGAATTGTGTGGATGATGCTTTTCCGAAAGTCAGCTGGTACATCGCCAGACTCATATATTCTACACACCAACGTGAATAGTCGTTTTGTTGCCACTTCCCCCAATGATTTTAGAAATTCTGATGGAATGTTATCTATCCCTTCTGCCTTATTTGACCATAAGTCCTCCAAAGCTCTTTTAAATTCCGATTCTAATACTGGATCTCCTATCTCTTCTAAATCGACTCCTGTTTCTTCTTCTATCACATCAAACAAATCTTCACCTTCATAGAGGCTTTCAATGTATTCTTTCCACCTATCTGCTCTCTCCTCTGCATTTAACAGTGGAATTCCCGTTGCACTCTTAATGTTACCACCGTTGCTTTTAATGTCACCAAAGGTTGTTTGGACTTTCCTGTATGCTGAGTCTGTCCTTCCGACAATCATATCTTTTTCGATGTCTTCACATTTTTCCTGCAGCCATTTCGTCTTAGCTTCCCTGCACTTTTAATTTCATTCCTCAGCGACTTGTTTTTCTGTATTCCTGATTTTCCCGGAATATGTTTGTACTTCCTCCTTTCATCAATCAACTGAAGTATTTCTTCTGTTACCCATGGTTTCTTCACAGCTACCTTCTTTGTACCTATGTTTTCCTTCCCAAGTTCTGTGATGGCCCTTTTTAGAGATGTCCATTCCTCTTCAACTGCACTGCCTACTGCGCTATTCCTTATTGCTGTATCTATAGCGTTAGAGAACTTCAAACGTATCTCGTCATTCCTTAGTAGTTCCGTATCCCACTTCTTTGCGTATTGATTCTTCCTGACTAATGTCTTGAACTTCAGCCTACTCTTCATCACTACTATATTGTGATCTGAGTCTATATCTGCTCCTGGGTACGCCTTACAATCCAGTATCTGATTTCGGAATCTCTGTCTGACCATGATGTAATCTAATTGAAATCTTCCCGTATCTCCCGGCCTTTTCCAAGTATACCTCCTCCTCTTGTGATTCTTGAACAGGGTATTCGCTATTACTAGCTGAAACTTGTTACAGAACTCAATTAGTCTTTCTCCTCTTTCATTCCTTGTCCCAAGCCCATATTCTCCTGTAACCTTTTCTTCTGCTCCTTCCCCTGCAACTGCATTCCAGTCGCCCATGACTATTAGATTTTCGTCCCCCTTTACATACTGCATTACCCTTTCAATATCCTCATACACTATCTCTATCTGTTCATCTTCAGCTTGCGACGTCGGCATGTATACCTGAACTATCGTTATCGGTGTTGGTCTGCTGTCGATTCTGATTAGAACAACCCGGTCACCGAAGTGTTCACAGTAACACACCCTCTGCCCTACCTTCCTACTCATAACGAATCCTACACCTGTTATACCATTTTCTGCTGTTGATATTACCCGATACTCATCTGACCAGAAATCCTTGTCTTCCTTCCACTTCACTTCACTGACCCCTACTATTTCTAGATTGAGCCTTTGCATTTCCCTTTTCAGATTTTCTAGTTTCAGTTCAAGCTTCTGACATTCCACGCCCCGACTCGTAGAACGTTATCCCTTCGTTGATTATTCAATCTTTTTCTCATGGTAACCTCCCCCTTGGCAGTCCCCTCCCGGAGATCCGAATGGGGGACTATTCCGGAATCTTTTGCCAATGGAGAGATCATCATGACACTTCTTCAATTACAGGCCACATGTCCTGTGGATACACGTTACGTGTCTTTAATGCAGTGGTTTCCATTGCCTTCTGCATCCTCATGTCGTTGATCATTGCTGATTCTTCCGCCTTTAGGGGCAATTTCCCACCCCTAGGACAAGCGAGTGCCCTGAGCCTCCATCCGCTCCTCCGCCCTCTTTGACAAGGCCGTTGGCAGAATGAGGCTGACTTCTTATGCCGGAAGTCTTCGGCCGCCAATGCTGATTATTTATCAAAATTTAGGCACTGGCGGGGATCGAACCCGGGACCGAAGACGTTTTGATTATGAATCAAAGACTCTACCCCTAGACCACGGGTTACAAGAATATCGACGTACAAAGTTACTCGTACGGTACACGCAAAAAATGACTATTGTAAAATCATTAACTACATCAGATAGAAATTGCCCATCATCTCGTGATAATACAAAACGAGCAGTCCTCCGACTATTCTTTCTGGTAAAGGTCCCATACCATGTAGCTACTACCGCTGTTTGTACACAGCGTAGAAATGTTCAATGACACACTGATTTCTACTTCGTGATTGACAAATACAGCTTACGTTCGATGTGCTCGAGGCATAATTAGCTCACTTTTCAATCTAGCGCAATAACATGTAACGTTTTATAGTATCCTTCTGCACTTAGGAAAAAATTACTTAGGAAAATATAAAATAACTACGAACAAGGCACTCTTGTGTACGCTATTCGTAAGTAGCGCCACAACATTGTGTGAGGGTAGTTTTCCTCGGATACCATTGTTGTCTGGTAAGGTGATGTCTCTGGTTCGCTCCCCAGTTTGTCAATGTGTCCTTACGCAGATAGACTCTTTCTGAGTTCTACAGCTAAGTTTCTTGCGTCAGGTAACTTTTGACTGGTTTGAGATATTTGTTTTCTCCTTTCGTGCTGACGAAAGCGAGCAACAGACCATGGAATAAGGGCCGCAACGTTGTCGCATCTGTATCTGCATCACCCAGATATTGGAATTGACTTTAGTTTCTCTTCTTTTACATACAACCAAGGATTTTATTGCTTCAGGGTAGTAGCTTTAGGTATAGGCCTGCCAAGAAATTAAGAAGTTAAGAGCACAGTGAATATGGTTTTCTTCGTGCTACTGTTGCGTCCTCTTAAAGGGCGCCCAAATCGAAGGATGTACTGCCCTCACGACAAGAGAGGTCGCAGCTACTGCTAGACATGTAAAGTGGTATCGACGCTACAGCCAGAACTACCAACATTCCCCATTTACAATGCTAACAATGGGACGGCTGATGCAAGGCGCAGGGACTTGCCTACTCGTGTTGCGCAGGCGTACAGAGCATATCCCTCTTGTCCTATCCCTTATACCAGTTACAGTTTAAAAGACACGATGCGTCCATCGCAGCCACCTTGTACGGAAAATTGAGCTGTTCACGCGAGATATATCGGATGTTCTTGCTCCTCTCGCTATAAAGTAATCAATAAAAGCTGTAAAAATCTGGTGTCATCGTTTTTAAGCTCCTTTTGGCAGTACTCGTCAAGGTGAAAAGTATTTGCCAATATTTTTAACGAGACAAAAGTTGTTCGAGATGAAAACTTTAGTCGCCCAATCTGAATATACATATAACACCAACGTCAGCCATTTAACATCTAGAAGTGGATAAAGAACTCTTCTGATCTTACATTATAATCTTCAGGCATACTCATCCACGGTGAGCTGCATATTTTCTGAGAGAACTATCCGTCTTCACTAAGACAGTTACCTCGGTCTATCAATTTTTGTCTCAGAACACAAAAGCGTTTCCTTGGTCAATGTACAATCACTCATGGAGATCACCATAATTTCATTTAAGTTGCCACCGTTATTTTGCCTTTCACTTAATTTCTTCCTGATGAATTTGTATTTCAAACATGCATTTTTTCATTGCTCACCGAGCAACTGTTGGATTATGCATTGTAAATTCATGTCCCGTGGTTTGCTTTCGATACTAGTATTACGAATGGGTAGTTCACTTTTCATTTCGGGCAATCAGAAGCATAATTTTGAAAACACAATTTTTTGAGTGAAATACTCTATTACTATCTTACTCTTTATCTCTATTATCATACATTCAGGCACTGTCTTCAATTACATTACATATAATCCACATAACTGGTTATCTTATCCGTAGTCAAGTTGCGTAATTTTCTTTTCGAGGTAGTGATTATAAAAACCGCAGCACTTTTTTTATCTTCACGGATGGGCCAACTAAGGACCGCAAAATCCAATTTCAGTTCCTCAATCTTTGTTCTTTTCTTCCAGCACCTTTTAAATGTTCCTTATGTATTTTCTCCTACTTTCTGAGCATGTCACACTAGTTCATTTCGTCGTCCTAACTTCGATATCAAACACTTTTTCCTATGCCACTTATTTCTTCAGCTTTGTTTTTTCTGTTGTTAATTTTTAATCCCCAGATTCCTGAAGGTGTTATTAGTTAATGAACTGTCTTACATTCCATACGTGTCTACATAGTACCTGCCTTTTTTTCCTCATTAATTCTGATATCCGTTCTGTGCTTCGATAAATTTCATCGTTACTTCGTAGTTTCCGATTGCGCACAATTTTTTTCCTGTGGCCAGTATTTTCCTAATTATTCACCATTCTAATCTTTCTAATTTTCTAAATCATAGTTTAATGCTAGACGTTTGCTTGCATACAGAAATCTAGGATTATCTGCAGCTTTGCAATGCCTTGTTTTTGGATTTTTAGACAGGTCTTCCCACATTACGTATCATTTTATGTTTAGTAGCTGTATCCAAAACTGTTTTCTTGGATTATCGGACCAAGATATCTAAATTTCTCACCTTCTTCTATTTGGTCAACTTCTGATTTCAGAAATTTCGGTGGATTTTTTATGTTTGTTAAAAATTTGATATGTTCTGCAGAAATTATTTAGCCTGTGCCACTCGCTCTTTCATCTGAAATATTAATTTGCATCACACTAGGTGCTACAGTTCCAAAACGTATAGCAAAGTCATCGAAAATATGACATACCTTATTCCAACGATTTTCTTTTATCTTGCGAAACTTATTGTTGAAATCTAATATTCATTACGTTTCTCATTCTACATTGTCCCGGGTTTCTGTAGAATACACCTAAAAGGAACTGTGTATAGTCTATTGCCTAGCCGTTCCAGTTTACATGCCTATAAGCAGCTGCAACTTCTCTTCTCGTGGATACAGTGTGTATTTGGAAGTGCGCCATTCGCTCGGCCGCGACAGCAGCACAAAGGAAAATGAATATTTTACATCTAATCCATAGTTTCTTGGCAGGCATACATTTAGATTCGGCATACTGACAGAGGAAAAATCATTGATTCTGATTGAAAAATAGGCTTAATACCTGTATCTAGGTGGCGCAGATGCAGATGAGAAAAATCTGTGTAGGCGAAAAAGAGATTATAATATCTTTAATAAGTCAAAAGTTATTTGAATCGAAAAAAATAAGTTGTCGAATCGTTTATGAGTTGATTCTATCTCTGTATGGGCACATTAACAAATTGGGATTCGAACCAGAGACTTCCTCTTCACCAGTCAATAATGCTATCCCTGGTTTAATACCACTGGCAAACGCGTGCCGTTCTTTACGGTAGGTACTCATAAGAGTCACGTCTTCTTATTTATTTCGAAGGGCTGGGATATTTGCTATAACTTCCTTGTCAACAGAACTGAAGGCCTCTTCCAAATCAACAAACATTGCTACAATAGTTTTTGACTGCAACAATCTGTGGCGAAACATTGATTTCAGGTTAAATATTTGTTCTGCCTTAACTAAAACCACCTTTAAATTATTGTCCACTGCCTTCGTAAATATTTTGCATTCAGCAGATGACAAAGACATTCGTCTATAGTTCTTAAAGACTTGTTTGTTATATTTATTATGTAGTGGATGTATCAACGCTACCTTTGAGTCCCCCAGGTACTTCTTTCTGTGTACCGGTTTTCTTTAAGGTTTGATTTCAGCTCCGTTTTTACTTTTGGTAAAGATTTTTTCAAAAATTACGCTCTAGTGGAATCTCCTCCTCTAGCTGTACTGCACTTTAGAGTTTTGATTACTTCTCTTCTGCTTGAGAGTTTCACTTTATTGATTGATTCCGAACAGTTAAGAAGCTCCTCCGTTAAATTTCGGGCGTGCAGTACCACAAATTCCATTTCTGATATTTTGACTGTGTATCAGAACCAGTGGTCTAGGGGTAGCGTAGCGCCGTTTATTAGTTATCTATCCCGCCAGCGCTTAAATTTTGGATAAAAACCATCAGCAATGGCGACCGAAGGCTTCCGGCATAAGAAATATAAGAAAAAACCCTCATTTAGGTAAAGGCCTTGTCAAGGTGGACAGGGTAGCGGACGAAGGTTCAGGGCACTCTCTTGTCCTTGGGGCGGGGAATTGCTGTTAAAGGTGGAAGAATCAGCAATCATCAACGGCATGAGCATACAAAAGGCAATGGAAACCACTGCATTAAAAACACATAACGTGTAACCCCAGGACATGTGGCCGACAAATCAAAAAGGTTGATGATGATCTCTCCATTCAGATCTCTGGGAGGGGCCACCAACAGGCAGATGACCATGAGAAAAAGACTGAATAACTATTTAAATGATACCGTTCCACGGGTCGGGGTGTGGAGTGTCAGAAGTTTGAAAGTGGTAGGGAAGCTAGAAAATCTGAAAGAGGGATAGGATAAGGCTGATTCTATATGTAGTATGGGTCAGTGAAGTGAATTGCAAAGAAGAGAACGATTTCTGGATCATAACAACAGCAGCAGAAAATGGTATAACGGGAGTGGGATTCGTTATGAACGGGAAGGAAGGGAAGAGTGAGTTAGTGAGAACTGTTCAGTGATAGGGTTGTTCTCGTCAGAATCTACAGCTAACCAGCACCGACCACGATAGTTCAGGTATACATGCCGACAACGCAAGCCGAAGATGAGGAGATAGAGAAAGTATATGAGGATGTTGGACGGAAAATTCAGTACGTAGAGGGAGATAAAAATCTAATAGCCATGGGGGACTGAAATGTGGTTGTAGAGGAAGCAGTAGAAGAAAGGGTTCCAGGAGAATATGGGCTTGGTTCTAGGAATGAAAGAGGAGAAAGATTAATTGAGTTCAGCAGTAAATTTCAGCTAGTTATAGTGAATCACAAGAGGAGAAGGTGTACTTCGAAAAGGCCAGGAAATACAGGAAGATTTCAGTTAAATTACATCACGCTCAGACAGAGATTCCGAAATCAGATACTGGATTCTATGGCGTATCCAGAAGCAGATATGGACACAGATGAAGATTTAGTAATGATGAGGAGTAGGCTGAAGTTTAAGATGCTACTCAGGAAGAATCATTGTGCAAAGAAGTGGGATATGGAAACACTAAGCAGTGAAGTAATAACCTTGAAATTCCCTTAAGGCCACAGGTACAGCGATATTAAATAGCTTTACGTGGTTCAGAATATGAAGAATGAACAGCTCTCAAAAGGTAAATCACAGATGTTGGACAGGAAAGCATAGTCACAAGTAACCGAGAAGAAACCATCGGTAACAGGAGAAATACTTCAGCAGATCGATGAAAGAAGGAAGGACAATAATGTTCGAGGAAAATTCAGGAATACAGAAATACAGGTCACCTAGGACTGTATAAAATCATAAGTGCAGGGAAGCTCAGGTGAAATGGTTGAATGAAAAATGTGAAGAAATCGAAAAATAAATGATAGTTGCAAAAACTGACTCAGCATATGGGAAAGTCAAAGCAACCTTCTGTGAAATTAAAAGCAAAGATAGTGACATTAAGACAGCAACGGGAATTCCACTGTTAGGTGAAGAGGACAGAGCGGATAGGCGGCAAGAGTACATCGAAAGCCTGTATGAAGAGGAATATTTGTCTGATGTGTTAGAAGAAGATATAGGACTCGGTATAGATGAGATAGGGTATCCTGTATTAGGATGAGAATTTGAAAACGCTTTAAAAGACCTAACAGCAAAGAAAGTGGCAGGGATCGATAACATTCCATCATTGTGGGGAGCGGCAACAAAACGAGTATTCACGTTGGTGTGTAGAACAACATCATCCACACAGTTCCGAAACATGCAAGAGCTGACAAGTGCGAGAATGATAACACAATCAGCTTAACAATTTGTGCATCCAAGTTAATGACAAGAACAGACAAGAAAGGTGAGTTTGCGTCAGTTTAAAATCAGTTTGCTTTTAGGAAAGGTAAAGGCACAAGAGAGGTAGTTCTGACGTTCCGGTTGATAATGGAAGCGACACTAAAGAAAAATCAAGACATGTCCGTAGGATTTGTCGACTTGGAAAAAGTAATGCGACAATATAATATGGTGCCATTTGTTTGAAATTCTAATAAAAAGTAGGGGTAAACTATAGAGAAACACGGTTCTACAAGAACCAAGAGGGAAAATAAGAGTTGAAGACGAAGAACGGAATGCTCGTATTAGAAAGAATGAAAGTGAGGGATGAAGCTTTTCGCCCATACTGTTCGATCTATACATCGAAGAAGCACTGACGACAGTAAAAGAAACGTTGAAGATGGAATTAAAATTCATGATCAAAGCATATCAGTGTGAAACGTCCCCTTTGAACAATTATACATGACTGTGCTTAAACTGACACACAATATTTTTAGCGCAACGCAATCTGACTTTCAAAAATCCCTACAAAAGAATGGACCTGACTAACATTAACCTATACATTTCACAAATCACTTACCTCACAAAAATCTTGGTTACTCGAATACTGCAATACAGCGAGCGCCGCTACTGCCAGCTAAATAAAAGATTCAAACTACGGAAGGCACTAACTATTGATAGGCATAGTTAGCAAATGAAAGATTTTTTATAGAGAACAAACAATGTATTTATCTTAATAGTCATCAAAAGTCATAATATATATAGCAGATCACGACATCCAGTCTTACACATTTCAAAATTCCGCCATTTCTCTCCCCACATCGACCACTGCTGGCGGCTCACCTCCAACTGCCCAACGCTATGCGCTGTTAACATCCAACTGCCGAACACTACAATGTCAGAGAAC